>NW_017306747.1:259543-268578 GCF_000935625.1 Nanorana parkeri
GCTGGGCGAATCCCGGCACAATTGTCGGGATCCGCTTCAGCTGCGGCGGCTCAGTATGCCGCGAGCTACAGCTCGCTGTATACTGAGCCTAGGGTGACGAGAGGACGCCGCGCAGGGTGCAGAGATCAGGGGTGCGTGCAGCGCAGGGTGCGCCGTTCAGATTATAGAACACCTACAGTATATCATAAACCTGTCAATTGTTTGCTAATGTACTTTAGTTGGGTTTTATCATTCCCCTGCGTCATGCTTTGTAGTAATTTAGAGCGCGTCTGGCTACAGAATTTTTATAGCTGAGCTCCATTCTCATACTTCTCTCACGTCCTCTCTTGTGATGTGTGTTCTATACCTCACTGTGTTCTGCTTACTTTATAATTCATTGATTTGAACCTGCTGGATAATACAGGCAACGATGAACGTCTGGCTCTGCAGGGGTCAGAGATGTGGACTACAATCCCAATACAAATGAGTAAACTAAACATAAGATTGTAGTCCATCCCGGGGGGGAGCTTGGAGCGGTGACTACTTTACAACACACACAGGGGCCATGGGGAACACAAGTAGCCCCCCTCCAGAAGGACAGTGTCAGCACCAATTCAGAGATGATTGGAGGATCTACAGCCTACTGGTACACAAATAAGATCAGGGCCGATAGTCAAGTAAGGGGCCCGGGCCTGCCTGAGGGGCAGGGGAACCTTACATAAGTATCGGCCGACCGTACAGGTGACTGGCAGGAGGTGGAGCCGGCCGGGCGCCCGCAGCACTGGAGGAAGCCGGGGCCCGCACACTCGAGATCCTCACCTGGTCCTCCGGTGTCCCACTACAGCTGCTTTGCCATGCGCTGCCATCACAAAGCTTTGCCATGCGCTGCCACAGTTAATTTAATGTTTTTTTTTAAAGAAAATAAATAAAATCCTCAATAAAATGCATCATCATAAGTTACTCACGTACATACAGTAATTGCACATCACTCACACAGCCTTGCTTTGAAAAATATAATGAAATCCAATTCATATACAAACAGAACCTCTTTCAAGGTTTAACTAAGTGCCGGTGCTGCTTACATATCATCAAACAATTGTCCGAAAAATTGTTTCTTTATCATTTAAAGCCCAAAGTGATGCAAGATTCCTCCTACAGACAAATGTAGTATCCAATGGTAGGAGAACACATTACAATATATAGAAGGGTGACAACAAAAAAAACATAATGTGTCAAAAGATTTCTTAAAGCATCACAAAAAAAAAAACAACATTAAAGAATTTATGTTTGGAGGAATAGAAAAAATGAAGCCGCACTGGAGAGAGAAGGAGTATACCTTTAAGAGATCCGTGGAATAAAGAATCTATGTAGATTTACAAAAGCGAACACAATGGCTCCGAAGGGGTTAAATGTGGAATTCGACCTGAACTGCTTTATAAGTGACTATTAGAAAAGAGAAGATCGGTGACCTAGGGCAGAGGGGTGCACGGAGGTACACACTGGAGTTAGATTAGATTGATTTGTGAGTCATTAATTATATGTTACTTTGTTTGCCGTATAATAATAATATGTTATCAGTGCCAGATGGCAACATCAATTATATAAAGAGGGAGAGGAGAATAGCCGAATAAGGATCATGCAAAGCACTGCAGTTTAAAAAGGGCGTCCTATATTTAATATGATCCGATATAATATATATATATTTATAAGGAGCTGAAAGAAGAAGCCTTTCCTCCCAAAATAGTGCAGAATATAAAAAGACGAGTGATGATAATATACTGTAAATTAGGCCAAAAGGGAGTCAGTGTTTTGGAACATTGAGGGTTCATTTGTTTTTCCCAAGTTTCTTCATTGCATAGAAGAAGTAAAAATACAATGTAACAATGAGCGTGTTTACACGGAATGAATAGAAGTGTTATAACAGGATTGTGAATAAAGGGAAGATTGGGGTTAGACCGGAGATAAGAGTTTAGTCATTGATTTTAGTTCACACGGGATTTAAAGTGACACTACACTCAGGAGTTAAACCTTAAAAAATACATCCGAGGACCTTAACTCTGAACAACAATGTATCTTATTTGTGTATCACTCGGCTGTAGATCCTCCAATCATCTCTGACACTGTCCTTCCTTCTGGAGGGAGGCTATGTCTGTTCCCCACGGTCCCTGTGTGTTGTTGTAAAGTAGTCACTGCTAGACATGTGTAACGGCAAAAAATGTGTTTCGATTCGGATTTTGCGTTATTTCGCTTTTCGGGATTCAGGTCCGAAAGTCAATTCGTTTTGGTATTCGGATTTGGACGAAATTTGTTAGCGGTAGTCTGTGCGAATTGTCGTTCCGTTTTTGTTTCATTTCATTAAAGTGACATTTGTCAAAAATTTTAAAAAATTCAGTCTGCTGAAGAGGAAGGAAAACCTGGCCTTGGGGCAGCAGAGAGAGTTTGCCTTGCATTGAAAAGACCACTGCACCTCCGCTTCCAGCATATGTCGCTATTATATTATGTCTGTTTCCTGCTAACTCCAATGTTGTGGAGGCTCTTTAGAGTACTAGAGTAATAGATGACATCTGACCTTTTGACAATCTGAAAATATGCTGTATGACATCTTGTTGTATTAATGTGTTTTTGTTTCATCAATAACAATCTTATTGCTAAAAAAAAAAAAAAAAAAAGAGACCACTGCTAAGGCGTTCTCCTCACTGAAAGCCCATCCCAAGGACACCTTACTGGAATGTAGAAAGTTTGGTCTTCCATTGACATAGTTTATAAGTTTATGCAGGTGAAGGATGGTGAACCTTGAAGCAAAGTTTGTTTGTCATTTGCACCTGTTCATCGAGTAATGCTGCTCTAGCTTTTCTGTCCAAAACAAAGGGTCGCTTTTCCCATTTTACCATTTCAACTTCATTAAGAATTCCTCGTGCCCAGCTAACGATGGCCCACGGATCGTGTACTGATGATGAATCCTAAATCTAAAACTGTAAACGAGACTCGCATACCTTCATGGTGCCTGGGGACGGTCCCTTGTATTCTGTGAAACTATAAATTGTAAGTGCAAGAGCAATTTAGCAGAGTACTCTTGTATCTTTCCACTATAAACAATATTGCTGTATTGGTGATGAGCGGTTTGTATTGCGGCTTTTAACCTCTTCCGGGCCGCAATACGTCTATAGATGGCAGAAGTGGTTAAAACAAGAACACGGCCGTGTTCTTGGCGTCGTTTTTAACAGCAGACGATTGCTGTTAATGTACAAGTGATCCAGTGTCTGTACAGCAGATGTGTATTACATCACTTCCGGTGGCACTAGTTACAGTCTTCAACTGTTAGAGCCAGCAGATGAAGTTGGGGAAGCAGATGTCGGATTCCTCAGCTTCTTTGGGGTCCCTAGGTGACATTAGGGGTCTCAAAAGACCCCTGATATCTCCATAAAGAGGACCTGTCACACCCTCTCTGCTATGACATAGGGTGCTTGTTAGCCCCCTATGTGATAGCAATTAGGTTAGTGTAGAAAAAAAAGTGTTTAAAAAAAATATAAAAAATAAAGTAACATAAAAGAAAAATAAAAAAAATGCAAAAAAACAAAACGTTTTTAAGTCCGACCTCCCCCCCCACGTGCACGCACATACACACGCAAACACGAGTCAGTGCGCCTATATGCGAAAACAAGAATTGCGCTACAGATGTTACATATCGCCGCAAGCAATAATTCTACAGCCATTAATAACTGTTAACACTAAACTGATGAGTGGTAAAACGCGTTTACAGTGTCCCTTATGGGAAATTTGGGGTATTGACATTTTTTGCTGCTTCACGGGCGTACGCAATTTTAAGGCTTGACATGTTTGGTATCTATTCATCCGACGTGATCCCGTCTTTTATATTTTACCAAAATAATTGGGTATTATATTTCTGTGCACTACATTTTAAATTATTTTTTTTTCTTTCTTAAAAATACTGGTTTGAAAAACATTTGCCCAAAAACCGTGCAACATAAAAAATTGCAACTAGCATTTTTTTATTCTACGGGGCCTCCACTTTCAGAAAATATATCATTGTTTGGGGGTTCTAAAGCTGTTTTCTAGCCAAAAATGTATATTGTATTATCATGTGTGTGCAAATAGTAAGAAAATGCCCCGGACAGCAAGTGGTTAAAGGCTTATTAAAGGAGAACTATGAGGGGGGTGCTTTTCACTCACCTCATAGTTCTAGCCGACCTGTGACAATGAGACTGTCACAGGTCGGCTCAGTAGATCGGGAGGTGAGCGAACACATAATAGCGTTCGCTCACTTCTCGATCCTGTCACGGCTCTCTGCCCTGACAGGGGAGGGGCTGGATTCCCCCCTCCCCGCTCCGATCCGCCAGCGCTGACTGGCGGAACAGACCGGGGAGGGGTCAGGTAGAGCTGGCTCTGCCTCTAGATAGGCAGAGCCAGCTGTCACTCACGCAGCTGGGCGTATCCAGACATAATTGTCGGGATCCGCTTCAGCTGCGGCGTCTCAGTATATAGGGAGCTGTAGCTCGCGGTATACTGAGCCTAGGGTGACGGGAGGACGCCAGTTGGTGTCCTCCCGTTACCCTAAGGAGAACAATGGGAAAAGCCATGACCCCATAGTTTTTCTTTTATACCCACAGCGTTTTTTGCATATATCTAGTGCTAGCAAGCAGTTGATATATGCAAAAACATTTTTTTTAAAAACCTTTTAAAAAGGCTTTATAACTTACCTGTGTCTTTGCAGCGCGCTCCGGTCCCAACATCTGAAGAGTCTCAGGCGGCCGCAAAGAATCTTGGGGCGGGCGCATGCGCAGTTCAGATGTTTGGCCGGGAGACGAGGAAGGACACAAGGTAAGTCTATGGAGCAGCGTGCACCCGCACAGACTCCGTGGGACATCAGAGGAGAGGAGGACAGAGGAGTCAGCGCTGGCTCGGAGACTCGCACCAGCGCTGGAGGGACAGCTGAAAAGGACAGTAAGGAAGAAGATGATCGGATTAAGAGGCTTCATTTAAGGTAAGTCCCTACAGCAGGATTGTCACTTTAAATCATACGGGTTGCACTATGGTGTATGTCTATTCTCTTTGAGACTAATTCATTTTGCCACAGTGTGGTGATGGGTAAAACATAAAGGAGAAGGAGGAGTAGGGTTGCCACCTTTTCTTCAAGCGAAACCCGAACACTCTAGCGGCACGCGGAAATTTTTTGGGGAGAATGAGTCGTGGCTTATTCATTTAGGAGGAGTGGTTTCTGCTACCAGCAGCCTGCGAGGAGCAAGGAGGAGTGCAAAAGTGGAGCGATCGGTTTCTATGCACAAGCGCCTATGACCAAATCTTGATTAAGATGAGGTCTGTGTGAAAAGGTGAGCAGTATTCACTTAGAGGCGGAGCACGGAGCACAGATGTGTACGGGGTGGAACTAAATTGGACACTGTATCAAAGTGGATTGAATACTACATTTGTCTGTGGGAGGAGCCTTGAAGCACTTTAAATGCGCTTTAATACATCACAAACAGTGCGTTCCACAGCGGTCAGCCTTTGGGACGTAGTCTGTGCTGGATCAGAGACCAGCACCAGCGCTGGCTGGAGGGACTGCTGAAAACAAGTGGAAGGAAGAAGATGATCGGATCAAGAGGCAGCACGAAGGGTCGGTTCACACCACAAACAGTGCATTCAGGGTCAGGAGGAGGCGTGGTGGTGCATTGAAGTCAATGGCACCGCAGCCACGCCCCCTGCCCGCAGTGCGATCGCCCGCACCAGAACGCGTGGCACATTGGTGCCTCCGTTCTGGTCTACTGCGATCTGCAAAAATGCTGGAAACACTATTTTTGCAGATCACACTGGACCGGAATGCAGGCACCGATGTGCCACGCGTTGAGGTGCGGGCGATCGCACTGTGGGGGGCGTGGCTGTGGTGCCATTGACTTCAATGCACCCTTACGTCCCTGAACGCAGGCAGCTGGCTGTGTTGCGATACAGTGCGTTCCACAGGCTGACCGCTCTGGAACGCACCGTTTGTGGTGTGAACCGGCCCTTCGTGCTGCCTTTTGATCCGATCATCTTTTTCCTTCCACTCGTTTTCAGGAAGCGCTGGTGCCGGTCTCTGATCCAGCGCTGACTGCTGTCTCTTCCGTGTCCCGCGGATTCTGTCCGGCGTGCACGTTCACGGCTGCGTGCATTGAATTCAATTGAGTCTCTCCTCCTCTACTTGCTGGTGATCTCTGCTGCGCATGCGCCGCGGCCAGATCTTCCTGCACGGCAGTTGGGGGAAGCTGGATGATGCAGACGGGAGCAAGAGGCAGTGACAGAGGTACGTATTTATCTATTTGGTAACTTTTATTACATGTTTGCATATATCTTCAGCTTGCTAGCAGTGGATACATGTAAAAAAAAAAAAAAAGACTTTATTTCTACTTTAACACTTGAAAGAAGTTCTGTTTGTATATGAATTGGATTCCATTATATTTTAAAAGCAAGGCTATGTCACTGATGCACACTTATGTACGTGAATCATTTATGATGATGCATTTTATGAAGGATTAACTTATTTGGAGCACTTTTTTTTACTGATCACACCTTATTATTTTTATAGCACCTTATTATTGATTGCATCAGTTTATAGCACCAAATTATATGTACACATTATCCCAGATAACAAGCAACTGAGCTGCTAAACTATTGCAGACTTGCCGAGCGTCACAGTTTTGTTGCACAATTACAGCAAGTCTGCATTGCAAGTCTCCAGATCAACGTGCTTTGCAAAAGTGCCGTACACTCGCAGAGCTCTCGCTAAGACCAGCAGGACTCTTGCTGGAGACTTGTGCTGCGAGTGTTCTGCAAGTATACCACCTGCCAGGAATGTGCGCAGCAAGTTAACAAGAATTACAATTTAACCCTGCCACAGGTTTGTAGCAAGTCATCCCCTCCTGCCCCACTAAAAAGCGAACCGGCCGCAATGCGAGGCAGTGCGTTCTGGCTAGAATCGGGCCGGAACGCACTGCAACTGGTGTGAACGGGCTCTCAGTGTTCATGTGCCAACAAGGAAACTGCTGATATGAGCAGAGTGTCAGAGAGATGAGCTCATCAGTCTGCTGCTTCTCGTTTTCACTGCCCAATCACAGGCTGGGGGCAGGGACAAGACCTGTAAGTGTTAGTGAACTGCAGGAGGGAAAAATCAGGTCTCCTGCCCTACCAAACAGGGCAGTGCTGATTGACAGAGCTGTCTGATCTCAGGACTGGAGGGACATAAATACAAATCCTTTGGCAAGTCCCATTAATGCATTTTGTCTGTGTATTTAGCGATTTTCTTGCTTTTAGTAGACGAAAAAAGATCAGTACGGAATGAGGAAATAGTATAAACAATGCAAATGGTAAGATTGATGTAATTTGACTTAAAGGAGGCAAAAAAAAAAACAAGCTTTCTGAGAAGGAATGATCTAGAATACACAGAAGGGCGGCGTAATAGGCCGGCACAGCCAACTAGAAGATAATATCTGTAAATAACATCACAGCCGACGTCAATACCTGACCCGCATATCATCAGAAAGATAAAAACCGGTAACATAAACATTTAAAGCCCAAACTTTAAAAAAACAAAACACCCTTGCAGTGGGGCTCCCTCCTCACAGCAAGAATCACATGCTCATTTTGTCTACGGCGGGGTCAAATGGTCAAATAAAGAAGCTATATGAGGGGAGGCCAATAGGTTCTTACCCTCAACATGATCTAGATGTGCCAGGGATCTGACATTTTGCCGGTTTATAGGCGGATATCTTAGTAATATACATGCCAGTTGTTGTTTTTGTAGGTCGTGGTGAATTATAAAATGAAAACCAGCAAGTTGCTGCGCTAGGAGTAATGGTAAACTCGGTGATAAAATACCAGCCGCAACAATATATGGTGATAACCCCGTGTATAATATATTGCTATTATGTTGCGCTAGGTCCTAATTATCAATCTCACTATAAATTATATACATTAAATTAGATTATAAATCCACGGCCAATCTCCTCCAATGATAGCAATTGGTGAATACATGTGATTAAATCAGTGAATAAATATATATATATATATATGGTAAATAAATATGTGAATACATGGTTGGTAATATACACTGAGTGGCCAGATTATTAAGACCACCCCATCAGTACTTCGTTGGGCCGCCTGGTGACTCCACGAGATGATGAAAGGTGATGCGAGGAACGGCGCTGTTACCCTTCTGTTGTCTTGTACCAGTCTTGCCCCTCCCCCGTTCTCCCCTAACATTGACTAGTCGCTGACGGCCACAATTCGCACGTTCAGACCCAGATTTTCGGCTGACAGTCCGGTCTTTAAACACTTTAACAATGAGCCCCTCTTGAACATGTAACGAATTCTGCTGTTTTGCTGATACTCGCTCCATGGCTCCGAGCGCCAACAATCATCCCGCGTTCAAAGGCTGTTACATCGCGTTGTTTCCCCGAATCTTCAGAAACAAATCACTTCTACTGTCGTGGTAACCAACCTGCTTCCCTATTTATAATGGTCTGGCCCTCTAGCAACTTCAGCGCAAAATTATAGCTAATTTGCCTACAAACGTCAGGTGGTCATAATAATCCGGCCACTCAGTGTATATAATAATCCGGCCACTGGGTGTAAATAAGTGCAAAATGAAAATATAAAGGGATTATTAAAATATTTTGTTAGCGCGATGATGAGGGAGGAACCCGGGGGAAGCCAAAATATAATCAGATTAAGCAGCTTTACAATTCAATGTTTGTTGATTGATGGAGCAATTGCAACGTGATCCCATAGATAGGGGAACAACAATCCCTCCAGATAACATGATCCGCCTCATGGAACCCCGGCGTGACGGCTTTACACCTTAACACCATTCCATAAACGCAGCTCACGGAGACAGTTACTAGATAAAGGGAGGCGCCGGGTTATTGGACTCTCTGGTTTCCCCGGCTGTATTAGTATTAGTTTGTGTTCGGATCTGAAGTGCGGGATTAATTTTGTAGTGTGCAACGAGTAAGCGGGTTTATTTACCAGACTCCCTGAAAGAAGACGCGTCTACATCGGCCAGAGCC
>NW_017306747.1:268697-278695 GCF_000935625.1 Nanorana parkeri
TGTGTCTCTTCAAGTCAAATATTTTAAACGGAGGAGAGGATCTGATTGGACGGTATGAGAAATCCAGACTGCATTCAGGCAATTTACATCTGTGAAGGTTCTCACTCATCCAGGTCACGGTATTTCTGTCACACAAAAATTAAGTCAATGCAACTGGACTGTATTTTGTTTTATGACGTTTCGCTGGTCATCTGACTAGCTTTCTCAATTCTGAATTGAGAAAGCTAGTCGGATGACCAGCGAAATGTCTTTTAAGAAAAATACAGCAAGTCGCATTGATTTATTTATTTTTTTACAGATAATGTGTTTTTAGCAAAAAAATAAAAATAAATAATCTATAGCCAATTGTTTCTTAATGTTCTGGATAGGGTTAAAACCTCTTGGTTTTTTATTAGGTCTGAAATTTTGGTTTGATTCAAATACAATAAATTAAGAAATATATTTGCCAAACGCCAATTGCATTGAACTGAAGTTTAGTATTTTTTTTTTACATATTAGTTACATGTAATATCCCATCTCCTGCATCCTCCCTTCATGCAGCCTCCCTTCATGCAGCCTACCTTCATAGCTGCTGGATATTGCCCTGAGCGGCTACCTTCTGAAGCTGGATGGGTTGACAGCAGTTGCTGCTTGCATGAAGAGCTGTGCCGCTCGCCCGCCTACTTCATTCCCCCTCCTCCATTCAGGAGAACTTGTACTACTATTTTCCCACAATGCATCAGGTTCTGTGAATGGGTGGTAAAGATGGCAGCCACTCCTCCATTCACTAGCGCCATATGGTTTATATCTGTTAAATGCTTATTGGAGAACCACAAATATGCAGCAGCGGTCCTCTAATCCAGCATAATAGAGGGCCGCTCGGTGTGGCCTCTCAAGGCCCTAGCTAGCAGCGAACGGCCGTCTAATTAGAGAGCCGCATTCGCCCTTGAGACTCTCTGGACACGTACAGCGCCCCTAAGAGCCGCACAGCCCCCCTGAGAGCCACACAGCCACCTTGAGAGCACATACACACTGCCTGAGTGCCCCCAGAGCCCCTATAGACCACCTAACAGTCACACAGCCCCCTGGAGAGCTCATACAGACCACCTC
The DNA here is from genome assembly GCF_000935625.1 of Nanorana parkeri. Classification (NCBI taxonomy): domain Eukaryota; kingdom Metazoa; phylum Chordata; class Amphibia; order Anura; family Dicroglossidae; genus Nanorana; species Nanorana parkeri. The sequence goes on from NW_017306747.1 coordinate 269,787, forward strand.
AGTGACACACAGCTCCCTGAGAGCTAATACACACTACCTGAGTGGCTGTAGAGCCCATTTAAGAGCCCTTTAGACCACCTGAGAGCTGCCAGCCCCCAAGACCACCTCGGAGCCCCTATAGACCACCTGAGAGCCACACAGCCCCCCTGAGAGCCAAAAAAACACCACCTAAGTACCTGTAGAGCCCACTTAAGGGCCCTTATAGACCACCTGAGAGCTGCACATCCCCCATAAGCCCATACAGACCACCTCAGAGCCCTTATAGACCACCAGAGAGCCACACAGCCCCCCTGAGAGCCAATGCACACCAACTGAGTGCCTGTGGAGCCCACTTACGAGCCCATACAGACCACCTGAGAGCTGCACAGTCCCCCTGAGAGCCCATACAAGTCACCTCAGAGCCCGTACAGACCACATGAGAGCCCGCAGAGCCCACCTAAGAGCCCTTATAGACCACCTGAGAGCCACACAGCCCCCCTGAGAGCCAATGCACACCAACTGAGTGCCTGTGGAGCCCACTTACGAGCCCATACAGACCACCTGAGAGCTGCACAGTCCCCCTGAGAGCCCATACAAGTCACCTCAGAGCCCGTACAGACCACATGAGAGCCCGCAGAGCCCACCTAAGAGCCCTTATAGACCACCTAAGAGGTGCCCATGAAGTAGGGGCGAGCGGCACAGCTCTTCACTTCTGTCAGCCCATACAGCACTATAAGATGGCATGAAGGCGGCATGAAGAAGGGAGGATGCAGGAGAGGGGTATACACAATATAGAGGGGCAGCAGGGGTGTGGAATTCCTATCTCCCGACGCCCGACATGCAGTTTCTAGGAGCCGGGTGGGTCGTTGTTTTTTACATTTAGCCCGGCTTTGGGCAAGCAGGGCTAAATGTGCAGTGGGGAAGCCACCGCTTGTTTTGTACAAGTCGCCGAGATCACCTGTATGCAGCCTGCAGGTCTGCCACTCTCCATTGGGGGGGGAGTGTAATTTTTCCAAATATCCATTTGATAAACACTTGCAAATAACGTGCGACAATTGCAAAAATGGCTTTTATGTTATGAACACAACCGTCTATAAATACTACAACAGGTCGGCGCTGTCAAACAATATACTAATATCATATTGTTACCAACATGCGCACAAAAAAGTTACATGTGTGTGTGAACAGCGCCTTTAAGGCTCCATTTACACATAGCGGTAGTTTTTTTTCCATGCGAAATCCCGCGCGGCACGAAAACGCGCAAACCGTAGCATACGCGCGGATTCCGCGCGTTTGTAAGAGTAGCGAACGCACGGAATCCGCTTGGACTGTTTTGTGGGACACGCGTTTTCGTACCGCGCAGATGCCGCAATCGTCTGAACAATGAACATTGGAATGCATTGGTTTTTTATGTTTAGCACAATTCCGCGCATACAAATACGCGTGGAAAACCACTTACGTGTGAACAGTCTTAAAGGAGAACTATGACGGGAGTGCTTTTCACTCACCTCATAGTTCTAGCCGACCTGTGACAATGAGACTGTCACAGGTCGGGAGGTGAGGGAGGTGAGGGAACACATACCGGCGTTCGCTCACCTCTCGATCCTGTCACGGCTCTCTGCCGTGACAGGGGAGGGGCTGGATTCCACCCTCCCAGCTCCGATCCGCCAGCGCTGACTGGCGGAACGGGAGGGGACGGGTACAGCTGGCTCTGCCTCTAGATAGCCAGCTGTCAGTCACGCAGCTGGGCGGATCCAGATATAATTGTCGGGATCCGCTTCAGCTGCGGCGTCTCAGTATACCACACCTAGCGACATACCTTTTGCAGCGGATCCGCACGGCCGGGATAGCGCGACTTTCGGGGCGACGTTCCAGCGACGATCCAGCGACGGTAGCGCGACCTTCCCCGTCGGGCTCCATAGAAAAAAAGCAAAATCGCGCAAAATCCGCCGAAAAAAGGGTCCGGTAGAAGCGACTTGCGACCGCGACGAGCGACGCGCGACATGGAGTTAAGACAGCTCCATTGAATAACATTGGCCGGCGACTTCTCGCGATATCGCGCGCCAAAAATGCGCGATATCGCGGCGGAAATCGCGCGACAATTCGCTATATGTGAACGGGGCCTAAGGTGACGGGAGGACGCTAGTTTGTGTCCTACCGTTTCCCTAAGGAGAACTATGGGGAAAAGACTTAACCCCATAGTTCTCCTTTAATACAGCACACAGAAGCTTTTTAACCTTTTCTGTATTTAAAGGAGAAGTATGAGGGGAGTAATTTCCACTCATCCTCATATTAGAGCTGACGTGTGACAAAGAAGCTGTCACAGGTCGGCTCTATTGATCGGGAAGTGAGCAGAAACATGCCGCCGATCCGCTCACTTCTCGATCGTGATCCCTGCAGAGAGCCGTGACTGTCAGTCTCCACTCCCCGCAGGGATTCCCCTCCTCCAGCGCTGAGTAGAAGAACGGACGGGGGAGTGGCGGGCACAGCTGGCTCTACCTCTAGATAGGCAGAGCCAGCTGTCACTCCCGCAGCTGGGTGGATCTACACAGTAATGTCGGGATCTGTCCCGGCTGCGGCGCTCTCAGTATATAGCAGGCAACAGTTTGCTATATACTGAGTTTTGGAGGAGGTTAGTATATGTCCTCCCGACACCCTAAAGAGAACTATGGGGGAAAACACTTACCCCAAGCTCAGTGAAGCTGCCCCGTTTAAGATTGTAGTCCCATAGGGAAGGACAGGGGCTGCGTACTAATCACACACAGCACCTGTCCTTCCAGGGAGCGGCCCGATACGGCCCTGCACACAGCATGGAGCTTAGGGTTGCCACCAGTCCAGGATTCACCCGGACAGTCCAGGTTTTGAATGCTGTGTCCGGGTTTCATGGCAGCAGAAACCCGGGCACAAGATGTCAGGCAGACAGGGGGCAACCAAAATTAAGATAGGGGCTACTGGCCCCCCACTGAAAATAGTCTCAACTGTTGGAAGAGGAGACAGGGCCTGGCGATGGAAGAGGAGACAGGGCCTGGCGATGGAAGAGAAGGCGGGGCCCTGTGCAGGAGGAGGAGGCTGACAGCGGATCGGGGCTGACAGTAAGAGGTGTGCAGGGGTGTGACCTGCCCACCTAAGACCCCCAGAGCCCACCATAGAGTCTACGATGGGCTCTGCAGGGTCACTCTCAAGTGAGCTGTTTGGGATCTCAGGTGGGTTCTACAAGGGACGTAACTAGAAATCACAGGGCCCCATACAAAATTTTGCTATGGGGCCCCGTGATTTCCAGTTGCGCCCCTGGTCAGTGTCACTGTGTTTTAGGTAAGATTAAAAAAAGAAAAATGTGCTCTGTTGTTTCTAGGCGCTTCTAGAAATCCCCGTGTATTGGGGCAGTTTTTATTAAAACAAAACAAAAATCAGAAGATATCCATTAACATATACAGCCGAATGGTCCCATAAATAACAAGGTGTGATTCACCCGGGTACACGGAACGCTTACAAAGACATGTTCAGGTTCTACTAACACATGACACAGTTACACATCTCGGGTTCAGGATTGAATGTTTGTTTTTTAACCTTCATCATGAAGTAGTTCAGTGACAACAGATTATACCCGAGACAAACAAAGTAAGGCTCGGTTGGGGTTTCCCATGCCATGCGGTGACTATAGCTGTCTGTACACGCTCGGTTTATGTCAGCTGCCTCTATGTGCTTGCTGACTGTGTGCTCTGAGTTTGCTTTGTGTGCTGTGTATGTTCTCACTGTGTGTCTTCAGTCTTCGTGTTCCCTGGCTTTTTGTGTTGTATGAGCTCTGATTTCAAATGTTCTCACTGGTTTCTGCTCTGTGTGTACGCTGTCTCTGCATTCTCTGACCCTGTGTGCCCTGTGCATGCTCTATGTTAAATAACTACATGTCCTGTGTGTGATCGGTCTGTGTGTGCACTGTGCATGCTCTATGTTAAATAACCACATGTCCTGTGTGTGCTCGGTATGTTTATCCTCTGTGCATGCTTGGTCTGTGTGTGCTCTGTGTGTGCTCGGTGCAAGCTCGGTCTGGGTGTTTTCTGTCTGAGGTATTCTGTGTGTGTTTTATGTTCAATAACTACATGTCCTGTGCATGCTCGGTCTATGGGTGCTCTATGTGTGCTTTGTGCATGCTCAGCCTGTGTGTGCTCCATGCGTGCTTGGTCTGTGTGTGCTCTGTCTGTGTGCTCTGTGTGTGCGCTGTGTGCTCTGTGTGTGCTCGGTCTGTGTGTGCGCTCGGTCTGTGTGTGCTCTGCGTGTGCACTGCCTAAGTGAACTATTTATGAGCATGCTGTGTTCTATCTGTGTGGGATCTCTGTCTATTGGCTCTTTTGGTGTACTATGTATATTTGTGCTCTGTGTGTGTGTGCTCAGTGTGTGTGTGCTCAGTGTGTGTGCTCTGTGTGTGCTGTGTAAGTCGTGGTTCACTTCCTGGACATGCAAAAACTCAAGAGACTGCGGACTCCACTGAGGGTACAAAGGGGGAGAGTGGCAGCCAAATGGAAAGCGGGCTCAAAGGAAATTGTGGCAGAGACTGGAACCACCCCATTACATCCCTAAAACTAACCCTCAAAATGACCCTCCCTGTGACCCTAAAACCAACCCTCACACTAACCTCCCTGTGACCCTAAAACCAACCCTCACACTAACCTCCCTGTGACCCTAAAACCAACCCTCTCACTGACCCTCCCTGTAACCCTAAAACCAACCCTCTCACTGACACTCCCTGTGACCCTAAAACCAACCCTCACACTAACCTCCCTGTGACCCTAAAACCAACCCTCACACTAACCTCCCTGTGACCCTAAAACCAACCCTCTCACTGACCCTCCCTGTAACCCTAAAACCAACCCTCTCACTGACACGCCCTGTAACCCTAAAACCAACCCTCACACTGACCCTCCCTGTGACCCTAAAACCAACCCTCACACTAACCTCCCTGTGACCCTAAAACCAACCCTCTCACTAACCCTCCCTGTGACCCTAAAACCAACCCTCTCACTGATCCTCCCTGTGACCCTACAACCAACCCTCTCACTGACCCTCCCTGTGACACTAAAACCAACCCTCTCACTAACCCTCCATGTTACCCTACAAACAACCCTCTCACTAACCCTCCCTGTGACCCTAAAACCAACCCTCACACTGATCCTCCCTGTAACCCTAAAACCAACCCTCACACTGACCCTCCCTGTGACCCTAAAACCAACCCTCTCACTGACACTCCCTGTGACCCTAAAACCAACCCTCTCACTAACCCTCCCTGTGACCCTAAAACCAACCCTCTCGCTAACCCTCCCTGTGACCCTAAAATCAACCCTCTCACTGACACGCCCTGTAACCCTAAAACAAACCCTCACACTAACCTCCCTGTGACCCTAAAACCAACCCTCTCACTGACCCTCCCTGTAACCCTAAAACCAACCCTCTCACTGACCCTCCCTGTGACCCTAAAACCAACCCTGTCACTGACCCTCCATGTAACCCTAAAACCAACCCTCTCACTGATCCTCCCTGTGACCCTAAAACCAACCCTCTCACTGACGCTCCCTGTGACCCTACAACAAACCCTCACACTGACCCTCCCTGTGACTCTAAAACCAACCCTCACACTGACCCTCCCTGTGACCCTACAACCAACCCTCTCACTGATCCTCCCTGTGACCCTACAACCAACCCTCTCACTAACCCTCCCTGTGACCCTACAACCAACCCTCTCACTAACCCTCCCTGTGACCCTACAACCAACCCTCTCACTAACCCTCCCTGTGACCCTACAACCAACCCTCTCACTAACCCTCCCTGTGACCCTACAACCAACCCTCTCACTAACCCTCCCTGTGACCCTACAACCAACCCTCTCACTAACCCTCCCTGTGACCCTACAACCAACCCTCTCACTAACCCTCCCTGTGACCCTACAACCAACCCTCTCACTAACCCTCCCTGTGACCCTACAACCAACCCTCTCACTAACCCTCCCTGTGACCCTACAACCAACCCTCTCACTAACCCTCCCTGTGACCCTACAACCAACCCTCTCACTAACCCTCCCTGTGACCCTACAACCAACCCTCTCACTAACCCTCCCTGTGACCCTACAACCAACCCTCTCACTAACCCTCCCTGTGACCCTACAACCAACCCTCTCACTAACCCTCCCTGTGACCCTACAACCAACCCTCTCACTAACCCTCCCTGTGACCCTACAACCAACCCTCTCACTAACCCTCCCTGTGACCCTACAACCAACCCTCTCACTAACCCTCCCTGTGACCCTACAACCAACCCTCTCACTAACCCTCCCTGTGACCCTACAACCAACCCTCTCACTAACCCTCCCTGTGACCCTACAACCAACCCTCTCACTAACCCTCCCTGTGACCCTACAACCAACCCTCTCACTAACCCTCCCTGTGACCCTACAACCAACCCTCTCACTAACCCTCCCTGTGACCCTACAACCAACCCTCTCACTAACCCTCCCTGTGACCCTACAACCAACCCTCTCACTAACCCTCCCTGTGACCCTACAACCAACCCTCTCACTAACCCTCCCTGTGACCCTACAACCAACCCTCTCACTAACCCTCCCTGTGACCCTAAAACCAACCCTCTCACTAACCCTCCCTGTGACCCTAAAACTAACCCTCTCACTGATCCTCCCTGTTATCCTACAACCAACCCTCTCACTGACCCTCCCTGTGACCCTACAACCAACCCTCTCACTGACCCTCCCTGTGACCCTACAACCAACCCTCTCACTGACCCTCCCTGTGACCCCTAAAACCAACCCTCTCACTAACCCTCCCTGTGACCCTAAAACTAACCCTCTCACTGATCCTCCCTGTTATCCTACAACCAACCCTCTCACTGACCCTCCCTGTGACCCTACAACCAACCCTCTCACTAACCCTCCCTGTGACCCTAAAACCAACCCTCTCACTGACCCTCCCTGTGACCCTAACACTAACTGCCCCACTGACCTAAAAGCCTACACTAAACCTCCCCTGTATTCCCCGCAGTAACACACACCCTCACAAATCTAAGCGCTTGTTCATAATTACAGCCTCCGCGCATTCTGGGGCGTGGTGGTGCATTGACGTCAATGGCACCGCAGCCACACCTCCCACCCCAACACATGGCACAGCAATGCCCAGGAGGTTTTGCAATTCCAGAAACCACTGGGGAATCATAGAGTGCGTGGACAGAGCAGGTGCAGATGCCACTTCCTGTCTGCACACAGCCAGCGTTTTACCAGCAATCAGACGGAGTCCAAGGATCTCCAGTAATACGTCTAAAGTTGAGACTTTCATGGGGGGAATGGTCAAAGAATTTGCGGAGACAAGTGCTGTAATCCTGGTACAGAGTGTGGAAGTGACCCTTGGAAAGTCTCTGTGAGACAATCGGATGCACCCAAGGCCGGTGCTGCCACCAGGCAAAATAGGCAGCCCCCTGGGGTGCAATTTTCTTAAAGGGACAGGCGACATTTAAAAAAAAAAAAACAATACAGACTAATGATTTTAGGCCAATTTCTTTATGATTATGAAGAACTTTAATTTAAGACTGTTTTAGAACAATAAAACATGTGCATTTGCTTTCACACAGCTACTTCGAAACTACAAATCCCATCATGCATCCGCCTCTGGGATCATTTAACCTATTCATGTTAGCAGGGGAGAATTGTAACTCTATTACTGCAATGTACTGGAAGTGTGTACTATGGATCATTTAACCTGGTACACACCTCCAGTACACTGCAGTAATAGAGTTACTCCCCTGCTAACATGAAGTGTTTGTGTTTTGTGGTACGAGTCAGAATGATGAATGAATTTTGCAGAATTGCTGGGCAGGCAGCTGCACTACAATTACCTATCTGTCCTTCAAGCAAGGACATTTTCTCTAGTGCCAGGAAATGTCCTATAGAACCATCTAGGAATCAGGGCAGCACCAACTTTTCACTTCTCATAACTTGAGTAAATGTGCAAACAGGGCCGGATTTACTCCCCCTGCCGCCCCAAGGCCAGGTTCCACAATACACCCCCCCCCACCCGAACACTCTAGAGGCGTGCAGACAATTTTTTGGGAAAATTAGTCGTGGCTTATTCATATCTAAATAGCGCCACCCATTCATATGCAAATATTACAGGTGAGACTATTTTCAGTGGGGGGCCAGTAGCCCCTATCTTAATTGTGGTTCCCCCTGTCTGCCTGACATCTTGTGTCCGGGTTCCTGCTGCCATGAAACCCGAACACAGCATTCAAAACCCGAACTGTCCGGGTGAATCCTGGATAGGTGGCAACACTAGGCCTTGTGGGAAATCCGGGCCTGTGTGCAAACTGTTGTTTCAAGGAAAAGATTTGAATCAAGATAGTAGAAACATTTAGCTGCCTGCAGCGTTTTTCAGTTTGGTGGACAACACCAATACAAGTAGTAATGCGGAGAAGTGAGGGTGTAGAGCAGGGATGGCCAGACTCCGGCCCTTCAGCTGTGGGTGAAACAACAAATCCCATGAAGCAGCTCTCTCCAGGAGCCATGTCTGTGGCTGTGAGAATCTTGCAAAGCCTCATGGGATTCGTAGTTCCACCCACAGCTGGAGGGCCGCAGTTTGGCTACCCCTGATGTAGAGAGTAGAGTTGAGTGAAAGGTTTTGGTTTTTTTTCTAGCTGAGAAATGAAGCACTGCCTAGGAGGCCTGGGAAATGCATTCCAGGTGCCCGGGGCTAGTGGTGTCACTGCCTGCACCTTTTGCAGGTTACATAGTTACATAGTATTTGAGGTTGAATAAAGACATTAGTCCATCAAGTCCAACCTATTAGGATCTCATTCTAGGAGTACCTGTACCCCTGTATATTACCTGTACCCCTGTATATTACCTGTACCCCTGTATATTACCTGTACCCCTGTATATTACC
>NW_017306747.1:278707-283237 GCF_000935625.1 Nanorana parkeri
GTACCCCTGTATATTACGGTCCCTCAGGAAATCGTCCAAAAGTTTCTTGAACAATTCCACACTCTTAGCTGAAATCACCGCCTGTGGCAGTGAGTTCCAGACCCTAACTGATCTTACTGTGAAGAACCCCCTTCGCCCATTGTGCTGGAATTTTTTTTTCCACCAATTTTAGGTGGTGGCCTCTAGTCTTTGTAATGGAGTTAATCTTAAACCGTTTATCGCTAATGTTGCTATCACCATTGAACATCTTGTACATGGAAATCATGTCCCCCCTTAATCTCCTCACCTCCAATGTGAACAAGGTTAAACTCCTGATATGATTATTCGCAGATGAAAGTCTTTTCAGTTTAATTTTTCACCCACATCAGCAACTGATGCCGACAAGCATGTTATCCTTTTGTTAAGAGCATGATCTTAGTTCCTAGCAGAGTCAAGAAAAGTAAAATCTCCACACAAACAGAATAGAAGTTGGAAACTCCACTATCAAGGTACTTGTTTCTGTGTCCACTATTAGAAGTTTAGACAGGGCCGTCTTTAATACTGATTGGACCCTGGCCAAACATGTTCCACTCCTACCCCCCCACACAAAACACCCCATACCCGCCCCCGACATGCAATTTCGCTCATGCATATGGCTATACGACAGGGACGGAGCAACGCTATGCAATACCGATCGCACAATAAACAGAAGAGTGGCGCGGGTGTATCTTTTGTGGGCTCAAGGGGAGGGCTGGTGCAAGGATTATTGTGTACATAGGTGAAGGTGCATTTTTTCCCCCCTCCCCCCGGTGCCCTCAGACAACTGTCTATGCAGCCTTACGCTAGCACTGACGTGTAGCGTGTAGTGTTCCCCATCATATGTACATGGAAAGCATGTAGTGACCCGCATCACATGCATACAAGCAGCATAGTGACCCCTCTCTCTGGACATTTAGTGTTCCCTAAAACACACATGCAGCAGCCAGTACATACATGCAGGGTCTCCCCGTCAGACACCCCCTGTTCATGGTGTCCTGATTCAGGCTGTAGTCCCCTCACCCAGCAGACTCCCTCGCCCCCATCCAGGTGCAAAGGCCAGTGAACATCGGAGTCCAGGTCATAGCAGAGCCTCCTCCTCCAGCGCACACACATACACACAGCATGGGAGGGGAGGCCATCCACCCAGCTCTTCTCTCCGTGTGACCCACTCTGAGATCATCCAGCGCTCTGCTGTCATTGCTGAGATGTAGGGCCAGTTGTAGGAGTTTTGCAGCGCAGGACCTGCTCAAGGGGCAGCTGCTTTGGGCCCCACAACAATGGATGGGCCCTGGGCAACTGCCCCTTTTGCCCTGTGTTAAAGACAGCCCTGAGTTTAGATAAAACTTGTTCAGACAGAAACCCAGGTATCCCAGAAGTAGGAGCATTTAACTGCAACAAATCACTTTAACATTTCTTCTAAAAAAAAACAATAAGTGAAAATGGAAATAAAATAGACCTTAAGTCATAGCTTGATTGACGAGAAAAAAATCAATCAACTTGCATAGTCCCAGCTTTGTTATTTTATATACAGAATCAGGCCCTCACTAACCTGTTCAATGGAGGTGCCGAATGCTTTTTTTCCTTTCATGTGAGGAGGACGTCGGCGGCGCTGGGCGGAGGAGCGTCGCGTCACTGCTGCGGGCGGAGCTCCAGATAATTCCAGGCAGGGCGTCACTGCTGTGGGCGGAGCTCGAGGTGGAGTCATCTGGGCAGCCACCGGCCACCTACATTAGGACCCCACCTGGAGCTCCGCCCACAGCAGTGACATGACGCTCCTCTGCTCAGCCTGCCCAGAGGACGGAAAGTAAAGTTAAAAAAAAAAACACAGCGCAAGCTTCGGCGCTAGGCATCGGGGCATTTTGACAAGTACAAGTACTCACAATTCCCTGTATCGGTCCCGATTCTGATGCTAGCATCGGTATCGGGACATCCCTAATTAGAATATGGTGCAAAAGTTCATTTATTTCACTAATGCAACTTAAAAGGTGAAACTAATATATGAGATAGACTCATTACATGCAAAGCAAGATAGTTCAAGCCGTGATTTGTCATAATTGTGATGATTATGGCGCACAGCTCATGAAAACCCCAAGTCCATCGAGTTTCACCTGTATGCTTATTTTTTCTCTTTGATTGATTTTTTGTTCATTTTGTTTTTATTCAGATTTTAGCATAGATACATGAATATAATTCAGAACAATCTAATTAAATTAAGCAATAGTATAATCCAAAGGAAAGGGGAAGGACAAAAAAAAGGATATAAATAAAAGAAGAATCATGTCTCATACTCATACTCACGGGAAGTAAAGTACATCAGGAAGCGAAGCATCACCATTAGTGCTCTCAAGCGATTGCCAAGGGGACCACACCATGTCAAATTCAGAAATAGTATTATGCAACCGAGCCGTTGGGTATTCCAAATTATGGATATCGTGAATCCTTCGCAATGATTCTTCATGAGACGGAGGGGTAGATTGTCGCCATTTTAGAGCTATAAGGCATCTTGCTGCAGTAAGGATGTGATTAACGAATTTGGTGGTCATTTTCAAAAAGTGTGGGATAGGAAGGCCTAGAAGCAAATATACAGGGGCGTCTGGTATAGTTTCATCGATTTAATTTTTGGAGCATAGTCATTGTAGACTTCCAGAAGGGACATATCTTAGGACACTCCCAAAATATATGCAGTAAACTACCCTTTAGAGTCATACAACGCCAACACGCTGATGAGAGCAAAGGTTTTATATGATGTAGCAAGTCTGGGGTACGGTACCAGTGATAGATCATTTTGTACTGATTTTCCTGGTATAAGGTACAAATGGAGGTCTTACTGGCGTTAATCCAGATCTCCTCCCATTCATCCATATCCAATGTCCGGCCCAAAGCCCTCTCCCACCTACACGTATAGTTATGCTTCGGGAATGGAACAACATGGATAGAATTAAAGGAGAACTATGAGGTGAGTGATTTTCACTCACCTCATAGTTCTAGCCGACCTGTGACAATGAGACTGTCACAGGTCGGCTCAGTAGATCGGGAGGTGAGCGGACACATCCCGGCGTTCTCTCACCTCTCGATCCTGTCACGGCTCGCGGTATACTGAGCCTAGGGTGACGGGAGGACACTAGTTTGTGTCCTCCCGTTACCCTAAGGAGAACTATGGGGAAAAGACCTCACCCCCATAGTTCTCCTTTAAGTAATTTTATAGATATCTGTTATCAAGTGTTTACGAGTGAGACCGTCTAGGCACAGTTTTTCAAATGATGTTACTGGTGAAAACATAAGTGAAGAGGAAACTGTATATGCGAAGTGTTTGATCTGAAGAAATGTAAAAAGAGATCTGGATGGTAAGTTAAACTGAGTTTGTAAAATCGGGAATGGCAATAGGGTCCTGTCTACTTTGTCAATTATGTCTCTAAAGCGTAGAAGGGATTGATCCGACCAAGCACGAGCAGTATGCCGGTTAAGTGTAGCCGGAAGGAGGGGCGTATGTACAGGTGAAACTCTAATAATTAGAATATCGTGCAAAAGTAATTGCAGTAAGTGCTGCAAAAGGGGCCCAAACCAAGTACTGAGTACATATGCATGCTTGTACTTCTCAGAGGTCCGATATTGTTCTATGTACAATCCTTGTTTTATTGATTGCATGTAATAATCTACTTTTTTGAGGTTGTGGATTTGGGGTTCTTGGGGTTTTCATGAGCTGTAAGCCATAATCATCACAATGATGACAAATCACGGCTTGAACTATCTTGCTTTGCATGTAATGAGTCTCTCTCATATATTAGTTTCACCTTTTAAGTTGCATTAGTGAAATAAATGAACTTTGCACGACATTCGAATTATTCGAGTTTCACCTGTATAAATGATCTCATTGGTGTAGTCATTGAAGTAAGATTAAATTTAAAGCCTACAGAATGCCGAATATCTTTAGTATGTTGCATGGTAAATAAAAGCGGGGGGACATGTGTAGACTGGAGGTCTGGCCATAAAAGGGAATTTAAATGTATTGGTGAGATCCATAGATGCTCTATTTCTGCCCATATACTGGGTGGATTTAAAGAAGACCAGGAAGCCAAATGGCGTAAGTGAACTGCTAAGTAATATTGAAGTATATCCGGAAATGCCAGTCCACCCTGTGATCTGGAAGCTGTTAACACTGTCTTAGCAACCCTTTGAGCAGCATTGTCCCATGTGAATTGGAGCAATAGACGTTGTATTATTTTAAGATCCTGTATAGGGGGGTATAGGGATTTTAATAGGTAGTGTCCCAATGTGGTAGAGCAATTTTGGCAAAATCGTCATTTTGATTGATGTCATTTTGCCAATCCAGGATAAACGATGTGATCTCCATCTCTGGAGGGTATCTCTAATTTCCCGGTACAAGGGAGCATAATTGGTCTTATATAAGGAGATCACCCGGGGGGTAAGGTAAATACCCAAGTATTTTAGTTTATCTAATTTCCAGTTGTATTGAAAGGATTTTTAATCTATGTGCAGGACCCCATAATATGC
>NW_017306747.1:283825-284913 GCF_000935625.1 Nanorana parkeri
GGGGGGGACTGGGGGTTGATTTAATTATATTGTATTTGTATATTTTTGCAAGATCTGTTTGTTGGGCTTTAGAACCTGAGGTATTGGCATTTGGGGGTTTGTATTTTTCCTTCCCTTGTCTGTATTTTGTACTTCTTTTATTATATACATTGTAAAGGACTGAGACCGTACAAGGGGACCTGAGACTTCCTGTCTACTTGCATTATATAATCAGGAAAACTAATTTTAAATGAATAATTAACCTTCAAAAGATTTTTCCGTTTACATTGGTATCACTTTAAGGGGACCTGTCTAGACTGGGTTGTTGCCGGGCACAGCCAAGGCTTTCACCCGTTGCTAGAGGCAGCCATTGTCCGACGTCCAGAAGCTGCGCCTCCATTCAGTAATATTTCTGCTTCTGTAGGCCAGGCAATGGCAGCGTATAGCACTGAAGCAAAGACTAAGGTTTGTCCAACGAACGGAGGCAGGATCCCTTTAAGTGTGCGCATAAGTCACCTTTTTACCGCAATCAATACCTGAGCTCCTCTTCCTAAGTACCTGTTACGTCCTCCTGCTCTGGGAGCTCTTCTACTCATTTCCTCACCTGCTGCTACTATGTTAATGTTCAGCCCCACCCCCCGCTGTCATTATTCATGTTATGTTTTCTCTTCCAGCATCTCGCTGTCCTTCCCTCACTGATGTCACACGTGTGAGAAGAACAGTCACCAATGCAACCTTGAAGCAGGAGAATGGCAGGTCAGGGCTGATTACAGAGGGCGTTGCTGCGGTGGGGTTTTCTTTTCATGGTGACACGGCTTCTCCCCAGTTGTCTATAAATAGTTCAGGACACACGTGAGGAAAAAGGAAAATTGCCTTGAATTCCATCGAATGCAATTACAAGGCAACCGTGCTGCCGGGCTTTCATCGGCCCTTCCTCAGGCCCGACGCCCCTCTAATGGTCACTACAAAGTCTCAATCTAAATATCCGGTAATGACATAAGTGTGATAGCGGCGTGACCCAAAGCATTGTGTGACACTTGTTTAAAGGGACAGCGGCGACTAGAAGAGTGTCAAGAAATGGAATGGATGTTCCATCACTAGACAGATTA
>NW_017306747.1:284932-287667 GCF_000935625.1 Nanorana parkeri
GGACCCCATCATGCTTTTTTTTTTGCTTTATTGACGTTTCACAAAGGAGGGGGGGGAGGCTGCACCCTGATGCAGATAAGTCCCCCCTGCCCGCAGGACCCCCACAACCACTGGACCTGGATTGGGGGAAGAGGCCATTGTCCTCATCAACATGACAGGGCAGTTCCCCTTTCCCATTTTGAGGGCATGTGGCCTGGTATGGTGCCGGGGGGGGCGGGGCACGATCGTCTTCCCCCCCTTTCCTGCTCCGCCAGATTGCTGCTCGGATCAAGGGTGCAGTAAGGGATTTTAGGGGGGACCTCATGCTTTTTTTTGTTGTTTATTGGCGTTGGGGGTCCCGCCTAAAATTCTTACCAGACCTAAAGTGTCAGTCAGCAAAAACTTAGCATAGGGTGACGTCAACTGTGCAAATGTATCACTGCCACCCCAAATGACATGTTTCACCTTCTTAACAAGCCAGGTAATGGATTCAGATGGGAGATGGAGACGTGACCGTGTTTCATGTTACACCGGGACTATGGCTGTCACCTGAAACGTGTTCCAAAAGGTGAACTTAGCCTCTAAAGTCCAACGCTGGACTGCTGTGAAGCACTGGCGGAACTACCACGGGTCGCAGAGGTCCTGTCATTCCACCTGTTGGGGGGCCCCAGAGAGAAAGAAGAGGGCCCGCACACAATCATCCTGATTTTATGCGGCCTGGCCTGCTATGCCGGATGCATAGCCCATGTGCAGTGGGGTTTCCCGTGCAGTGAGGTTTCCCATGCAGTGAGATTTCGCGTGCAGTGGGGTTTCCCATGCAGTGAGATTTTGCGTGCAGCGGGGTTTCCCGTGCAATGAGGTTTCCCGTGCAGTGGGGTTTCCCGTGCAGTGGGGTTTCCCGTGCACTGGGGTTTCCCGTGCACTGGGGTTTCCCGTGCAGTGAGGTTTCCCGTGCAGTGAGGTTTCCCGTGCACTGGGGTTTCCCGTGCACTGGGGTTTCCCGTGCAGTGAGGTTTCCCGTGCAGTGGGGTTTCCCGTGCAGTGGGGTGTCTTGTGCAGTAAGGTTTCCCGTGCAGTGGGGTTTCCCTGCAGTGGGGTTTCCCGTGCAGTGGGGTTTCCCTGCAGTGGGGTTTCCCTGCAGTGAGGTTTCCCGTGCAGTGGGGTCTCCCTTATTTTTTTACACTAACCCTATTGCTATTACATACGGGGCTAACAAGCACCCTACGTAATAGCAGATAGGGTGTGACAGGTCCTCTTTATGGAGACATCAGGGGTCTTTCAGACCCCCTAATGTCACCTAGGGACAAATATTGAATGCACGGATGACTTGGAATACACATTTTAACTAGAGCTGCATCAACTATTCGATTTAGTAGATTAAAAACGACAATGGAAAACGTTGTCAACGTTTTCCATCGTCGATTAGAAGGTATTTATGAAACACAATATAATAATATTTATTTTTATTTTTTATTAAATAGATTTTTATATTAGAAAATATTAGCGATGAGCTGAACGTGCCTGTGCTTTTTGCGTTCACTTGGACATGTGCCTAACCCAGCCAGAAGCCCGGCCTTGGTGAATGTCCAAGTGAACCCAGCCCATGGTCACCTGTATCCTAGCAACAAGTGATGCTGTGCCACCCCCTACAGCATCGTTGGTTGCTAAGACGCTAGCAAGTGGGTCGCACAGCATCGCTGGTTGCTAAGAGGAAGGCAGAGGCGCTATAACAACCAATGATGCCATGCCACCCCCTACATCATCATTGGTTGCTAGGATGCTAGCAGCTGGGTTGCACAGCATCGCTGGTTGCTAAGAGGAAGGCAGAGGCACTATAACAACCAATGATGCTATGCCACCCCCTACAGCATCGTTGGTTGCTAGGACGCTAGCAGCTGGGTCGCACAGCATCGCTGGTTGCTAAGAGGAAGGCAGAGGCACTATAACAACCAATGATGCCATGCCACCCCCTACAGCATCGTTGGTTGCCAGGACGCTAGCAGCTAAAAGGAAGGCAGAAGCACTATAACAGCCAATGACGGTGTGGGGCCACCATAATTTCAGCAAACAATGACGGAGCGTAGCTCAACCGCCAGTCAACCAATGATCAATGACGACGGCACCATTGACTGTTCAAATTGTTGCTTGGGCTCAGGCGGAATTGATGGTCAAACTGAAGCTCATACCTAGAAAATATCAGATAATGTGATAAAAAACAAAAATATCCATACACAGAGACAACTTTATTTAAAAGCAATTCACATACACTATATTGCCAAAAGTATTGGGACGCCTTTACACGCACATGAACTCTAATGGCATCCCGGTCTTAGTCCGTAGGGTTCAGTATTGGGTTGCCTCCGCCCTTTGCTGCTATAACCGCTCCAACTCTTCTGGGAAGGCGTCGACCATTTGTGAGGTCAGGTACTGATGTTGGAGGAGAAGGCCGGGCTCGCAGTCTCCGCTCTAATTCATCCCAACGGTGTGCTATGGGGTTGAGGTCCGGACTCTGTGCGGCCAGTCAAGTTCCTCCACCCCAAACTCCCCCATCCATGTCTTTATGGATCTTGCTTTGTGCACTGGTGCACAGTCATGTTGGAACAGGAAGGGAAGAGCCACACTTAACAGAGAAGGTCCACCAATACTGTACGTATTTAAGTGTATCAGTGGTTTGGATCAATGTTAATAATGGGGTCCTTCTTTAACCTCGACTCCCCCCCCCCCCCCCCCCCCCCCCCGCCCCGAAGCCACACCAA
>NW_017306747.1:287909-294185 GCF_000935625.1 Nanorana parkeri
CCCCCAGTATTATCAAGGTCCAAGTCACGAGGAGCTTTAGCAATGTAATGTAAATAACACAACATGTAGAAGAGTACTAAAGTCTCATGTCCATGATGCCACCAATAATGGAGCAGAAGATCTATGGTGGTCCAGGTGTGTACCCAGATTGGATCTTCTAATCCCCCGAAGATGTCAGGTGATCTCAGGAGTGGAACCCCAGAGCTGGAAGAACAGTATGTGGCGGAATCCTGCTGCTCATACACAGAAGGCCCGTACTAGACATGTGCGATTCGTTTCGTTCCGAATCGAAATTCGGACGAATTTTCGGAAATTTGGACATTCGGATGTATCCGAATTCCGAATTACAGACATAACGAATGCAAACGAATCCGAATTTCCATTTCCGAAATTCGGTAGCGGTAGTACGAACGTTCGTTTCGTTTTCTGTTCATATTCGTTTCTTATTCGTTTCGTTCGTTGGAGCAAAGTGACGTTAGAGAAGGAGAGAAATATTTTTCCCCCCTCAAATGTCACTTTTGCTGCAAACGAACGAACGAAACGAATAAGAAACGAATACGAACAGAAACTAAACGAACGTTCGTACTAACGCTACCGAATTTCGTCCGATTCCGAATTCCGAATCCGAATTGACTTTCACACCCGAATCCTGAAAAACGAAATAACACAAATCCGAATTTAAAACTAAACGAAACTAAACTAATTTTTTGGCAGTGCACATGTCTAGCCCGTACTAAGCTTAGATCACCATGGAAACCGAGTATGTAGACTGGGACCGCCACCTTTTCTTCAAGCTAAACCCCAACACTGTAGGGTCTTGTGGCAAATGTTTTTGGGAGAATGTCCAGGAGAGAGAGCAAGGAGAGACAGCCAGGAGAGAGTGAGGAGAGACAGCAAAGAGAGAGAGAGGGAAGAGATGTCCAGAAGAGAGAGCAAGGAGAGACAGCCAGGAGAGCGTGTGAGAGACAGCCAGGAGAGCGTTTGAGAGACAGCCAGGAGAGCGTGTGAGAGACAGCCAGGAGAGCGTGAGGAGAGACAGCAAAGAGAGAGAGAGAGAAGAGATGTCCAGGAGAGAGAGTGAGGAGAGACAGCAAAGAGAGAGAGGAAAGACAGTCAGGAGAGAGCAAGGAGAGACAGCCAGGAGAGAGAGAGAGGAGAGACAGCCAGGAGAGAGTGAAGAGAGACAACCAGGAGAGAGAACAAGGAGAGACAGCCAAGAGAGTGTGTGAGAGACAGCCAGGAGAGAGAGCGAGGAGAGACAGCAAGGAGAGAGAGAAGAGATGTCCAGGAGAGAGAGAGCGAGAGAGGAGAGACAGCCAGGAGAGAAGAGATGTCCAGGGGGATAGAGAGAGCGAGAGGAGAGACAGTCAGGAGAGAGCAAGGAGAGACAGTAAAGAGTGACATCTTGTGTTCCTGATTCAGGACCAGACACCGCAGAACTTGGTAAATGGGCCAATGTTATAAAGTAGTCACCGCTCCAAGCTCACTCCCGGGATGGACTACAATCTCATGCTTAGTTTACTCATTTGTATAGAGATTGTAGTCCATCCCGGGAGTGAGCTTGGAGCGGTGACTACTTTACAACACACACAGGGACCATGAGGAACAGACGTAGCCCCCCTCCAGAAGGAAGGAGAGTGTCAGCACCAATTCAGAGATGATTGGAGGATCTACAGCCGAGTGATACACAAATAAGATACATTGTTGTTCAGAGTTGGAGGTTCCTGAATGTCATTTGTAAGGTTTATCTCCGGAGTTGAGTCTCTTTCAGCAGTGGCAACCGGCCTCCTCGAGAATTGGACGATTGTCATTGTGACACGTCACGTCCACAAGCCAGAAGCAGTTCCTCATATAAGAATCCACAGAAAAGATTATTAACAGACAAGTAATAATAGAAAAAAAGGAGACAAAGTAAATATAATAAAACAAATAGAACACTGGCGACTTCTTTATTGTTTTATTAAACTCTGTTTATTGTACAAACCAGACATTCCAGATATTACAAAGGTAATTGTGAGGACACAGAGACATGATAATAAACAGTATTCGGCTGAAGCTTCACAAACAATCACGCCATTGTCTCACATGTTGGGTAAAGCAAAGCATCTGAATCAAAATGCAGGAAAAACAAAAGAAAAAAAAAGCAATAGTGAAAATCCCAATGAACATCTGAATCAAGAAGTATTGTCTCGGATGGGAGATTTACACTAGGCGTAACAATCGCCATAGCGACCCAGGCGGCCGCTATGGGACCCGGGCACAGGGGGGACCCGGCCAGGACACCCCCCTGATGCCGTGCGGGCCGCCTGGGTCGCTATGGCTTTGAACGCGCCGCTGTTCAGATCACTGTCGGTGATCTGTGCAGCGCTGCGTTCGCCTCCACAGCCGCTGCTGAGTCAATGAGAGCCAGCAGCGGCGGTGGAGGAGGCTGGATCTGGCAGGTGGAGGAGGATGCAGGGCCCGGAGTCAGCAACAGAGACGGAGGCGGGGCCGGTGATGGAGGAGGAGGCGGGCCAGGCGACGGAGGAGGGAGCGGGCCCGGCAACGGAGGAGGGAAGATGGAGGAAGAAGAGGCGGACAGGTAAGGAGCGTGACCAGCCCACCTGAGGGTGACCCTGCAGAACCCACCATAGATAGAGTCTATGGTGGGCTCTGCAGGGTCACCCTCAGGTGGGCTGTGTGGGATCTCAAGTGGGCTCTTCAAGGGGTGTAACTAGAAATCACAGGGCCCAATACAAAATGTTGCTATGGGGCCCTGTGATTTCTAGTTACGCCCCTGATGCCAAACAAACATACTTTAGTTGCTTCCTTACAAAGCTTTCTTTATCTATCCTCCTTTGTATTTTTAGGCCCCATTCACACTAAGCGATAAATCCCGCGATATCGCGAGAAGTCGCCGGCCAATGATATTCAAAGGAGCTGTTCTAATGTACTGCTCCATGTCGCCCGTCACTGTCGCTTGTGCGGGACCCTTTTTCCCGTGGATGTGGCACGATTTTTCTATTTTTGAATGCAGCCAGACGGTGAAGGTCGCGCGATCGTCGCTGGAGCGTCGCCCGAACAGTCGCGCTATCCCGCCGCGTGCAAATCCGCTCGAGGTGAGTGTCGCTTAGTGTGAATGGGGCCTAAAGGAGAACTATGAGGTGAGTGATTTTCACTAGCTGGAGCCGACGTGTGACAATGAAACAGCTGGGTGGATCCAGACAGTAATTTGGGTGACGGGAGGACGCTAGTTTGTGTCCTCCCGTGACCCTTAGAAGAACTATGAGGAAAAACACTTACCCCGTAGTTCTCCTTTAAAATGTTTTTTATTTCATGTAATGCTGCATTATGGGCACTAGATGGCGTTGAGGATCATAAAAAAAAAAGAAATACTTATTTCCTGTGCTGCTTTAGCTCCATCTAGTGACTATATTTGGCTATTACATGAAAACATCTGAAAATGCATTGCACTTGTATAGAAAATAACTAAAGAAGGTTTGTTTTGGCATATATCAGCACAGGGCGAACGTTCACAGATATTCACGGTCCCTGAAACTTTAGTGGACAGTTTCTATTGTTATAAATATATATTTTTTTTATATGGAAAAATCTGATTAACCAAGGGCAGCCATTGAGCTGATGTGGGTGCAGAAGGTTGCATCCATTTACATGGTTACATAGTAGCTAAGGATGGAAAAAAGACACTGGTCCATCCTGTCCAATCTACGTGTGTGTGTCAGATTATGTTATATACTCTAAGAGTACACACTATATTACCAAAAGTATTGGCACCCCTTTACACGCACATGAACTCTAATGACATCCCAGTCTTAGTCCGTAGGGTTCAGTATTGGGTTGGCTCCGCCCCTCTTCTGGGAAGGCGTCCGCAAGGTTTAGGAGTGTGTCTATGGGAATGTTTGACCATTTGTGAGGTCAGGTACTGATGTTGGGGGAGGGGCTCGCAGTCTCCGCTCTAATTCATCCCAAAGGTGTTCTATGGGGTTGAGGTCAGTCAAGTTCCTCCACCCCAAACTCCCCCATCCATGTCTTTATGGACCTTGATTTGTGGAATGGCGCGCAGTCATGTTGGAACATGAAGGGGCCATCCCCAAACTCCTCCCACAAAGTTGGGAGCATGAAATTGTCCAAAATGTGTGGTGTGCTGATGCCTTAAGAGTTCCCGTCACTGGAGCTAAGGGGCCAAGCCCAACCCCTGGAAAACAACCCCACATCATAATCCCCCCTCCACCAAACTTTACACTTGGCACAATGCAGTCAGGCAAGTACCGTTCTCCTGGCAACCGCCAAACCCAGACACGTCCATCGGATTGCCAGACAGAGAAGCGTGATTGGTCACTCCAGAGAACACGTCTCCGCTTTTCTAGAGTCCAGTGGCGGCGCGCTTTACACCACGGCATCCCACGCTTTGCATTGCTCTTGGTGATGTAAGGCTTGGATGCAGCTGCTCGGCCATGGAAACCCATTCCATGAAGCTCTCTACGCACTGTTGTTGTGCCAATCTGAAGGCCACACCAAGTTTGGAGGTCTGTAGCTATTGGCTCTGCAGACAGTTGGCGACTTCTGTGCACTGTGCGCTTCAGCATGCGCTGACCCCGCTTTGTCATTTTACGTGGCCGACCACTTCATGGCTGAGTTGCTGTTGTTCCCAGTTGCTTCCACTTTGTTATAATACCAGTAACAGGTGACCGTGGAATATTTAGTAGCCAGGAAATAACACGGAAATCACCTGAATTCAATGATTTTGGAGGGTTGTTCCAATACTTTTGGCAGTATAGTGTATTTCCTGGGTACACAGTACAGGAAAAGGAGGTCAACCTATCACTGACAGTGGTACAGACAATATGTCCTTGTGGTGACAATATGGCGTCATTCCAAGGCCGATATTAATATTTACCCATGTGATTGTTGCGGCATTGAAAACCTGGAGGAATGCCATGCTGGAAATTAATATGAGTGGAGATTTGTTTCCCCGGAGATGGAGTGTTCAAGTCTTGGCAGCGTTGTGGGAGGCGATATATTGTATTCGGCATTAACACTTTACCAGCACATAAAGTGTCATACGATGGTATGCGTATTGAAGGGGTTGAAAGAAGCAAACAACAAGGCACCACAATACAAGATTTCCAGTCCCACCTCGGATCAGTTAACAGCCATCAAATAAATAATAGATGATATATGAGTAAGCGGCGTTGGCTCGAATCCTTTACACCTTTTATCCTAAGAAGCTTACACGCTTAGATTTCTTCGGTTGGATGAACGCATTATCCCGATGGCAGCCTTCTAAAACATTCTGGAGGGATGGGCATGCCCTGATTAGTTTTTAAATCATTATGCCTCTATGTGCGCTTTCGGCTGCCTGGTGGCTTAGAATAGTGGTGATAAGCGGCTCAGATAAATGAAAATGTGTCTGCAGTTCAGATAATAACATTTAGGGGTCTATTCACAAAGCTACCGAAGGATCTGATCCTTTGGCTAGCTTCGGCCCCAGGACCCCTTCGGTTCAGGGCTGCTGTACGGGCTATTCACTACAGCCCGTACAGCCCCCGAAGTTGGCCGAGGGGCTCAGTCGAGCCGAATGCATATGCTTGGGCATATGGGCAACCAAACGTATTAAGGGGTTCGGGGAATCTGAACTTTGAAACAAGGCTGTTAAAATTAAATATGTTCTCTTTGGAAGTTAGGAGATTAAGGGGGAGGACATGATTTTCTTGTATAAACTATGCAATGGTGACAGCAACATTATTACCAAACTGTTTACGGTCAGCTCCGTAACAAATACCAGAGGGCACCACCACAAATTGGTGGAAAACATTTTCAACACACAGGGCGCAAGGGGTTCTTCACAGTTAGAGCGGTTAGTGATTTCAGCTAAGAGTGTGGAAGCATTCAAGAAACTCCTGGACGAGTTCCTCGGAGACCATAACATTCCGGGGTACAGGTACGCCTAAGAGCAAAATCACACATGGACTAATACACACGCACACACCTGCTCAAACATAAATGCATACACACAATAGGTTGGACTTGATGGACTTGTGTCTTTATTCAACCTCAAATACTATGACCTTGGACTGCAAGCTCCTTGAGGGCGGGGACTGACGTGAATGCGCGCTGCGTAAATTGTCGGCGCTCTATAAATACCTGTAATAATAATTAATATTTTGTCCTTCTAAACTTAATAGAAGATTTCAGAGAACCAATTTGGGTAAACGGGTTTAAAACTTGAATTGGAGTGATCTACCTTCCAGCACTGCCCATTTTTAAAGATTCATT
>NW_017306747.1:294205-304360 GCF_000935625.1 Nanorana parkeri
TTTCTAAATACTGAATTCTGGGAATAAAAAAACTCTTGCAGTGGGGCTTCCCGTGCACTGCAAGGGTTGAACGCTCGTTTTGGACTTGGAGCGAAAATAAAGAAGATAGACTCACCTGTTCCTCGGTCTTGCGGCAGTGACTGCCCACCTCTCTCCCCTCCCCCCCCCCATCCACTCAGGCTGTGGTATGTCCCTCAACATCTATTAGACGAGATTACATCATCGGTCCTTAGACCAAATGAGCCCAGGGGAGACTGCTGGGACTGGTCTTGCACCAAGTAAAGATAGTAATCACCAGTGGTGATGGGCCGAACACCCCCGTGTTCGGTTCGTATTCGAACACCCGAACAGCCGTGAAGCTCGAATACGAACTTAATGAAAGTCAACGGGGGTCGAAATGTTCGATAATGAATGTCCCCTTTAAGAGGGCTTATATGCAAGTTATTGGCCATCAAAGGTGTATGGGGGTCCGGCTACTGCCCTGGGGGACATGAATGGGGTTCTGGGTACTGCCCTGGGGGACATGTATGGGGTTCTGGGTACTGCCCTGGGGGACATGTATGGGGATCCGGGTGCTGCCCTGGGGGACATGTATGGGGATCCGGGTACTGCCCTGGGGGACATGTATGGGGATCTGGGTACTGCCCTGGAGGACATGTATGGGGGTCTGGGTACTGCCCTGGGGGGACATGCATGGGGGTCCGGGTACTGCCCTGGGGGACATGTATGGGGATCCGGGTACTGCCCTGGAGGACATGTATGGGGATCTGGGTACTGCCCTGGGGGACATGTATGGGGGTACGGGTACTGCCCTGGGGGACAGGAATCAATGACAAAAAAATTAAAATAAAATAAAGTTTTTAAAGGAGCAGTGATTTTTACATGACTTAAAGGGTAAGAATAAAAATGAAAAATGCCTTCAAATATGGTGCCTGGGGGGTCCCCTTACACTGCCTGTGAAATGGCGGATCTGTACAATGTATAGAACCTGCTGCAGCAAAAAGTGACATTTCTAAAAAAAATATTTTAAACAATTGCTTGGGGCGGCGGCCTGTATGAAGAGAGCACATTTTAGGACACTCGGAACAAGTTTAGTGATTTTTTGGATAACTTATTGCCTCTTTCGCAGGCGTTGGATGAAAGTAACAACAGGTATTCTGGAAGAGTGCAGGATTGGACCCTGCCATCAAATATTGAAATATATGCATCCGGTACACAGGTCAGTGCGCCCAAATATTGGGCCTTTGGTGCCAGCTAGTGCCCTCACACCGCAACCCTTCAGAGATATTCTGGAAGAGTGCAGGATTGGACCCTGCGGTCAAATATTTAGATGATATGCATGCGGTACACAGGTCAGTGCTCCCAAATATTGGGCCTTTGGTGTCAGCTAGTGCCGTCACACCGCAACCCTTCAGAGGTATTCTGGAAGAGTGCAGGATTGGACCCTGCCGTCAAATATTAAAATGGTATATACCTGTCACATGCGAGTGCGGAAAAATTGTGTCTTAGTCGGTGGCGCACAGCACCGAGAATCTAAGTTAAAGATTGCGTAATAATCTCCCACCAGCGTAGGCAGCCTAGGAAATCTTCCGAATGCAGAGATACCCGATCTATTCAGTAACATCAGCATCAGGGGAGTGATAGCTGCTGCTGATCCAGGACTGATTCATTGTTATAAATGCCAGCCGGTCAGCGGAGTCTGTGGACAGACGCACTTTTGTCTGTGACAAAACCTCCAGCAGCACTTAACGTCTTTTCCGAAAGCACACTGGATGAAGGGC
Organism: Nanorana parkeri; assembly: GCF_000935625.1. Taxonomy (NCBI): domain Eukaryota; kingdom Metazoa; phylum Chordata; class Amphibia; order Anura; family Dicroglossidae; genus Nanorana; species Nanorana parkeri. Next base: position 295,987 of record NW_017306747.1, read on the forward strand.
AGCCCAGTAGCTCCATGGCATATTGGCTAAGTTCTGGCCAGTGATCCAATCTTAACACCCAGTAAGCCAGTGGATCGCTGGAAAGCTATCCAAGTCTGCCCTTGACCCTAGGTAGTCCTGCACAGTGGCGTAACCAGAGTTCTGGGCGCCCGGGGCAGAATTTTTTTTTCCGCCCCCCCCATTATATAAACTACCACTGGAACTGTACCCTGCACCCCCCCCCACCCACACACACATGTTTTTATTTTAATTTTTCAAATTTTAATATTTTATTTTTTTAGAAACTTTTTCATTTTTTTAAATACATTTTTATTTATTAATTAATTTTTTATTCAATATTTTTATTTTTTACTTTACTTTTAGGGGCTTCGGGGAAATATTGGGGGTCTAATCAGACCCCTGATATTTCCCTTTAAAAATAGAAAAAGAGATTGAGGACACAGAGTCCTCAATCTCTTTTTCTGTGTCCCCTGTTATCAATGAACAGGAATCCTTTGAGTGTTCCTGTTCATTGATAACATGGTATGTTTACTATAACTACAATTATGAATGAACAGGAGGAGATGTAGATCACTCCCGTTCATTCATAATTGAGGATACAGTATACATACCATGTCCTCAATTATGTACACACACTCAGCGATCACTGATCGCTGAGTGCTTGTACCCGCTCTCCTGTCTGACATAGGAGGCTGCGAGAGGAGAGCCCAGCCTCCTGTGACAGCGCTGGCTGTCTCCGCCCCCACACCGCTCTGCTGCACTGTGATAGGCGGCCGAGCGGTGTGGGAGGAAAGACACCGGCCGCTCACAGCGCTCGTCCCGCAGCGCTCGGCCGGCTGTCATTTTCTCTCTGATTCCTTTCATCCCTGCTGGGCACTGCTCTGTGTCCCAGCGGGGATGAAAGGAATCACGGCCGCGCCGACAAAACGGCAGGAAAATGTCACTTTCGGCATTTAGCCGAAAGTGCCATTTTCGGCTGGCACCCCCCCTTCACTTTTCGCCCGGTGCCCGCGCCCCTGCTGCCCCCCCGGTTGTTACGCCACTGGTCCTGCACCATATGGTGAAGACGCTGGCGATGGGTGACTAAAGTTAACATTCCTAGGTGCCGTGGACTGAAAAAATTGCGAAAGGCATCAGTCAAGTGGCCCGCTTCTCCACCGCTCTTCCTCTGACCAACCGCAGTCTCAGAAGCACCTCTTTCATCACTTGGTAACCTGCCAGTGCCTGGAGAGGTGTTACACAAGTTTCTCTTCAGAGCGTCCTCCAGTTGTTTCATCCTGTGCTCCCTCTGTGAGGGCAGGATGAGCTCTGCAACCTTACGCTTGTAGCGTGGATCAAGAAGGGTTGCCAACCAGTAATGATCCCTCTCCTTGATACCACGAATCCTGGGGTCCTTTCTCAGACTTTGCAGGATAAGGGAGCCCATGCAGAGTAAGTTGGAGGAGGCATTAGCTTCCGAGTCTTCCTGGTCACTGAAGATGACACTATCGTGCACTATCTCCTCCCAGCCACGTACTACTCCTTGGGTTTCCTGTGACACAAAACCCTCCCTTGAAGAATGCCTTATGCCATCCTCACCTTCAATGCCCCCGCGGCTGACATAATCCTCCTCCTCCTGTCTGATCTGCAGAAAGCTAAGGAAGTCTTCCTCCCGATGCTAGTGCCACATCAATAATTCCCCGCAGAGTGTGCTCCAGCAGGAACACCAAAGGGATTGTGTCACTGATGCATGCGCTGTCCCTGCTCACCATCCTCATCGCCTCCTCAAATGGTGACAGTACAGTGCATACTTCCTTTAAGACCCTTGCCCAGAATGCCTTTATCTGGGGGCAGGACCACCATATGTGTATATATGTACCTTCCGACATTTGGCATCTCCAACATGTCTGCGAAACCGAGGGAAACATGCGATGAAGCCGTACTGGAGTATAGTACCATCTAGAAAGCAGTTTGAAATGACGTTCCTGTAATTTACATGACATTGCAGGTCTATGTGTAATCACAAAGATCTTATCGAGGAAGTACACTTCCAATGACCACGTTTGTATTCGTACTGCAGTGGACTACATAAAACTTAGATTACATTTAGGTAAATGGTGTGAATTTTGTGACAAATGCAGTGTTTGATGGATTGCATTAGCAGCTCATTAGTTTCACTGGCCAGAGCTGGCTAGCCACACAGTGAAAAGAGACAAATATGACAGTTACTGATTAGCAAATGTAAAACCCATCCACACACTCTGAGAAACTGAGATTTAAACCAACTTGTTTTAGAGCAGCATTGCTGTTGGAGACTAGAGCACCTGCTGGTGGCACTGTGGTCCCTGGACCTGAAGGGTGTAATTCCAGTATCCGCCTGTAGGTGTCTCCCAACAGCCAACAGGTCCCAGAATTTAGTCTCCACCTGATGCTGGCTTTCTCTCCACTTTAGGAGACTTCCAGTGTCTCAGCGTTTTCCCTGTGTGCCCATTAGCTCTGTACTGCTGCGAAGCCGATCCATCCTGATCCATCTTTGCCATTGGTCCTGGCCAATCATGCTGGTCCTGCTTCCTATATTCCTTATTATCCTGGGGTCCTTTCTCAGACTTTGCAGGATAAGGGAGCCCATGCAGAGTAAGTTGGAGGAGGCATTAGCTTCCGAGTCTTCCTGGTCACTGAAGATGACACTATCGTGCACTATCTCCTCCCAGCCACGTACTACTCCTTGGGTTTCCTGTGACACAAAACCCTCCCTTGAAGAATGCCTTATGCCATCCTCACCTTCAATGCCCCCGCGGCTGACATAATCCTCCTCCTCCTGTCTGATCTGCAGAAAGCTAAGGAAGTCTTCCTCCCGATGCTAGTGCCACATCAATAATTCCCCGCAGAGTGTGCTCCAGCAGGAACACCAAAGGGATTGTGTCACTGATGCATGCGCTGTCCCTGCTCACCATCCTCATCGCCTCCTCAAATGGTGACAGTACAGTGCATACTTCCTTTAAGACCCTTGCCCAGAATGCCTTTATCTGGGGGCAGGACCACCATATGTGTATATATGTACCTTCCGACATTTGGCATCTCCAACATGTCTGCGAAACCGAGGGAAACATGCGATGAAGCCGTACTGGAGTATAGTACCATCTAGAAAGCAGTTTGAAATGACGTTCCTGTAATTTACATGACATTGCAGGTCTATGTGTAATCACAAAGATCTTATCGAGGAAGTACACTTCCAATGACCACGTTTGTATTCGTACTGCAGTGGACTACATAAAACTTAGATTACATTTAGGTAAATGGTGTGAATTTTGTGACAAATGCAGTGTTTGATGGATTGCATTAGCAGCTCATTAGTTTCACTGGCCAGAGCTGGCTAGCCACACAGTGAAAAGAGACAAATATGACAGTTACTGATTAGCAAATGTAAAACCCATCCACACACTCTGAGAAACTGAGATTTAAACCAACTTGTTTTAGAGCAGCATTGCTGTTGGAGACTAGAGCACCTGCTGGTGGCACTGTGGTCCCTGGACCTGAAGGGTGTAATTCCAGTATCCGCCTGTAGGTGTCTCCCAACAGCCAACAGGTCCCAGAATTTAGTCTCCACCTGATGCTGGCTTTCTCTCCACTTTAGGAGACTTCCAGTGTCTCAGCGTTTTCCCTGTGTGCCCATTAGCTCTGTACTGCTGCGAAGCCGATCCATCCTGATCCATCTTTGCCATTGGTCCTGGCCAATCATGCTGGTCCTGCTTCCTATATTCCTTATTCCCTTCCTAACCTGTCTTATCTGCTCTGCCTCCCACTAGAGCCTGTTGGTTGTTTTCCTATTGCTGCTTATATTTAATTTATTGGTTAGTTTGGTTGGTTTGCACCCGTGTTTAGTTTAGGTTGCTCGGTAGCTAGGTATTGTCCCATGTATATCGCTCAGCTAGTTCATAGTCAGTCAGTTAGGTAGGTTCTCTTGTATATAACCCAGTTAGTTGTTAGATGGGTTTCCTCCTCTATATACTTTAGTTGCCTCCACTGTATTCCTGTGCGTCTCATGGTTTGTATGGGATTTTGTATGCCGTGTTTGCTGATTTCTTCATCACTTTCACGATTGTGTAGTCCTATGTAGCTTGACATGCCCGCTCTGCAGGATAACAGCACGTGGTGTCCTAACAATTACTAACAACAAGTCATGGTATTCATAAAACCTTTATCCAGTCACTTCCATTTTACAAAGGAGGAAAGCGGGTACAGGGTTAGCAGTCTACATGGTACATATACAACATAGGACATAATAATAATAATAGTAGATTTATAATACATAAAGGTGGTAAAACATTTTGGGTACTATAGCATTCATTATTATATCACATTTCTTCAAGCTGTAGATCTAGCAGTGAGGATTTCATTGGAAGAGACCAACAAACAGTGCAGGAGATATTTTCCAGAGTCCCCGGAGGTGTGAGCGTTCCACAGACAGGAAATTAAAGAAATTTGGGGTTAGGGCTTTTCCCCATAGTTCTCCTTAGGGTAACGGGAGGACACAAACTAGCGTCCTCCCATCACCCTAAGCTCAGTATATAGGGAGCTACTGCTCGCGGTATACTGACAGATCATATCATTCCATTTGGCTTCTCTAGAGAGATGACCACAGTCCTCTTTTCCGTATTCATCATCTGGCTGTTTATTGGCCCAATATCTGCGGGAGAAGAAACTCAATTAATTACAGGACAGGCCCCCAACTTTTCTCAGCTACATTCTTATTCAGCGACAAGCAGCAGGAAGTCATTCAAACTATGAAAAATACAGTTTCTAAAAAAGACAGACACGGAGAGACTAAGCGGAGGGGCTACATGACTGGGGGGAGGAATAGTCCCGGGAGAAAGGGTTAAAAAATAAAATGGGAATAGCTGCTCTTACCTGATTGGACGTGGGAGTCAGGTGTCCGGGAGGAGCCGCATGGGAAGGGACTGCGAGTGCTGAGGGACGTCCTCTTTCTGGAAATCGACGAAGGAAGCAGGTTGTCCCACCCTCCCTCCCTGAATTTGGTGGTTATGGGGGGTTTCTTTTGTCACGGCAGCTTGTCGGGTTAGGGGGTCTTTGGGGGGTCTACAAAATCGGAGTTCATTACAAAATGTGGGGGGCCCTCAGCTGGTATGGGTGCTTCCCCCTGTTGGTGTCTGGATTTGTAAAGGGCGGGGCCTGGCCCCTTGGGAACCCTGAAGGAGTAAGTGTCCTCGAGCTGGTTGTGGTGCGGCTGGGGACATGGGTGGAGTGTTATGAGAGGCCTTTTTTGGGCTGGTGGGCACCCAAAGACCCCTTCTCAGGTCAACCCTTGTTAAAGTATTATTTTTGTATATTTGGTTTATTACTTTGGTTATTGTTAAAGTTGTTTGTTTAATAAAAGGGCTGCTGTGGCCGTTAAAATCCATGTCGCGCAGTCCGTGTGTTTATTGGGGTTTTTAATGGAGGGACAGAAAATTGACGAATCCATCAGTCAAGGAATTATATAAACTATGTTATTGAATAATATGAAGAAGACGACCTTTGTTTGGCTTCATACAGAAGGGAAGTTTATAATCAGAAAAAGTATTTCCACAGACTGGTACTGAACATCTACCAAGTGGGAGCCACATTGATGGCGCTGAGAATAACGCGTACTTTTTGAGCCACTGGCTGGGGACCGCTATATAAGAAACACAACTATGGTAAAAAAATATATGGATTTGTTTCAACTTTTTTCACATGGAGATCCTGCCAGTAACATAACTTCCTGTTAGGGTGTTTCTTGCAAAGTCATTGGAGATATGACTCTTACCAGTCAGATTGTACTGGACACAAGGCTGAGCCCCTCTTGTTTTAGTGGAAACAACAGAAACAAAGAGACAGGAAATGACGTCATAACCATGTATTTATACTACAATGACTACCACCACCTAGTGGCAGAACTAATAATCACATCACAATGTATGAGAATGGTTGTTGCACCTATGTATGTACAGACAGCATACTAACACCTCTACTCTGCAACTTCTTCTCATATAAGGTATATAAGTCCCACCATTTGCAGATAATCTCAGGGTCATGTCTTGAGTATGGTTTAGGTGCTGCATGACTCTTTTACTTACATTCCAGCCCCTTTGCTAAGATTTACTTACACATCTGCAGAGAAGGGACATGGCAGCTTCTATATCTAGATGAGTACAGTGTATGAAAGTGCCCCCATTGCTTGTCTGTACTGTCCATTGCAGGGTACAAGATCCTCTTCTTTCAACTTTATGTAAGCTCTTTCCATTGGAGTGCTTACACAGTGTTATGGTTTGCAGCTGGTGGAGGGAACTAACACCTCTACTCTGCAACTTCTTCTCATATAAGGTATATAAGTCCCACCATTTGCAGATAATCTCAGGGTCATGTCTTGAGTATGGTTTAGGTGCTGCATGACTCTTTTACTTACATTCCAGCCCCTTTGCTAAGATTTACTTACACATCTGCAGAGAAGGGACATGGCAGCTTCTATATCTAGATGAGTACAGTGTATGAAAGTGCCCCCATTGCTTGTCTGTACTGTCCATTGCAGGGTACAAGATCCTCTTCTTTCAACTTTATGTAAGCTCTTTCCATTGGAGTGCTTACACAGTGTTATGGTTTGCAGCTGGTGGAGGGATGTCATCTCTTCATCTGCAACTTTATTCCACATTTGCTTCTCATGAACAGGAAGTTTTTGCACTTCTTCCCATGAAGCTGGCTCCGGTTGTAGCTCTGTAGGAACCATATATGACAAATGTCTAGTTGGAAATGCCCTTATTGGATCTCTCAGATTTTTGTGACCGGCGTTGCAGGTGGTTCCGCTTCTTCCTTTTCAGATCACTGATGCCAATTTCAGTGATATTCTTTTCCTTTTCCTGCAGTACTGGTACACAGGGTGCACAGAGCCCCCAGAGACCAAAGGACTGACTGGCATCTACAGGCTGCTCTGGGGAGGAGGCGATGCAGAGAGCCCAAAAACTCCAGGCTTGGCCTCTCTTCATCTCTGTATGTCCCTGAAAAGGTGATAAGAGGGAGCAGGGACAAGGGGGCAATGGTGGAGTATGCAGTGCCAGGGTTACATCTCGATCAGCAAATCTCTCCCCCTGCCACAGCTCCCCTCACCGCTATCACCGGCAATTACTAGCTGTCAGCATTCAGACCCTCCTGTGTACATTGGCAATTGAGTAAATACAATGAATCGATGTATTTTTTTATTGTATTTACTATTTCATTCACATGTAAATCAAAAGGCATTCTGCATATGAAGCAAATGCAATGACATCACTTAAAGAAACCTTACAAATGATTTTCATTAAAAAAAAATGCATTCCTATTTAACCCCTATGTACCCCAGTCAGCTCTAAGTAACTCCTTCCTTCCCTTAGCTGTTATATGTCTGATGATTTTTGTATTTTATTTTTACAAAAATAAAAATGCATTTTTTCATATCTGTTGTCCAGGAAACAAATTTCCAAAAGAAAGCAATGTTTTCCCCCAAAAGAATGTATGTATTACTTTGTTATCTTCAGTAATGAAATCCCCAAACAAACAGAACCACAGTACAAATGTATACATTCCTGGTCCATAAAGGGTATACAGGTAGGAGAGCTGAAGTGTTTAAGAGTCATTTTTAAACAGGACCTAGGTGTTTCCTGAAAGGTCTAGGCAACGCATTGCTCTGCAGTCGGACAGCAGGCCACCACACTTGTAGCCACGGAACCAAGAACCAAGGCTTGTAGCACAGGAACCAAGAGTGCAAGGAACACTAGATCCAGGGCAGGGCAAAGAGGGCACTTGCCCCGGGCCCAATAAAGGTTGTGGGGCCCGAAGCATCTGCCCCTTGAGCCCGCTTCCCGCAGAAAATTGCCTATCGGATCGCATAGTATAATACGTTATGGCAGCGGCCGCATACGGCAATGCCATAACGTATTGTCCTATGCGATCTGCACGATCGCAACCTTAAAGGTAGCTCCTCCCCCGGCCCCCGCCCGCATAGCGTGACATGTCACGGGCTTCCCTGGAGGACGTGAGGCTGTGCGGACGGGTGCCTCACTCACATCCAGGACATCCGGAAAGAGGCAGACTGGCACGAGGCGAGGACTGACTGAGGCAGGTAGGTGAGAAAATAAAAAAGGAGAAATATAAAGGAGATATACAATTTGTATATCTCACTGAAAATCTCACTCCATTTCTGTTCTGTCCTTCATATATATGTGAATAACATGATTGATAGAATTACAATGCATGATAGTAGAAAGCCATAATTAGACATAATTAACATGATTAGATAATCAGACTTAACAGAGACATGATTGTTTGTAATTTGACATGATACAGCGTTTTTGAAGGTTTAACAGAGGAGGAGCCTAGTTTTCTC
>NW_017306747.1:308045-310498 GCF_000935625.1 Nanorana parkeri
ATATATGTGAATAACATGATTGATAGAATTACAATGCATGATAGTAGAAAGCCATGATTAGACATAATTAACATGATTAGATAATCAGACTTAACAGAGACATGATTGTTTGTAATTTGACATGATACAGCGTTTTTGAAGGTTTAACAGAGGAGGAGCCTAGTTTTCTCGCAACGTTTCGCGCTTAGGGGCGCTGTAATGGATGTGGTATATATTCTTCAGGAGAGGGAGGTTGTCATTCAAATGGGTCAGTGGGTGTGTGCATCTCTGCAGGGCCGTCCAGGCACAGCACCTGGGTCACAGTCACCGAAGCAGATGAGGGGAGAGAGGCCCGGAACACGAATCCCACCCGGAGCAGCATAAACTGAGAGGCATCGAGGGTAGCCAAAAGTCCTGGAACTGCTTATTTCCCCGACCAGAACCGAGGGGTGTCCGTCCTCCTCTCACTGTGGAGCCCCCAGCATGTTGCACAGTCGCCCCGGGCTGCCCATTTGAATGACAACCTCCCTCTCCTGAAGAAGCGCCCCTAAGCGCGAAACATTGAGAGAAAACTAGGCTCCTCCTCTGTGAAACCTTATTAGATAATCAGACTTAACAGAGACATGATTGTTTGTAATTTGACATGATACAGCGTTTTTGAAGGTTTAACAGAGGAGGAGCCTAGTTTTCTCGCAACGTTTCGCGCTTAGGGGCGCTGTAATGGATGTGGTATATATTCTTCAGGAGAGGGAGGTTGTCATTCAAATGGGTCAGTGGGTGTGTGCATCTCTGCAGGGCCGTCCAGGCACAGCACCTGGGTCACAGTCACCGAAGCAGATGAGGGGAGAGAGGCCCGGAACACGAATCCCACCCGGAGCAGCATAAACTGAGAGGCATCGAGGGTAGCCAAAAGTCCTGGAACTGCTTATTTCCCCGACCAGAACCGAGGGGTGTCCGTCCTCCTCTCACTGTGGAGCCCCCAGCATGTTGCACAGTCGCCCCGGGCTGCCCATTTGAATGACAACCTCCCTCTCCTGAAGAAGCGCCCCTAAGCGCGAAACATTGAGAGAAAACTAGGCTCCTCCTCTGTTAAACCTTCAATAACGCTGTATCATGTCAAATTACCAACAATCATGTCTCTGTTAAGTCTGATTATCTAATCATGTTAATTATGTCTAATTATGGCTTTCTACTATCATGCATTGTAATTCTATCAATCATGTTATTCACATATATATGAAGGACAGAACAGAAATGGAGTGAGATTTTCAGGGAAATATACAATCATGTTGTCATTTAAAAAAAAAAAATTCTTGGTGGGGGGCCCGGGGGGGCCCATGAAAATGTTTGCCCAGGGTCCGATCAATATTAAAGACGGGCCTGACTAGATCCTGTGAATCTAGTGTCCCTCTTGGTTCCTGTATCCTAGAGCTCTTCTGTGACCCCAGTGGCTCTAGCTACCTTGGCGCTCAGTTCCTCCAGTAACTTAGTGACCCTGTGCATTCCTGTGACCCCAGAGTCTCCTGTTATCTCTGACTGTCTTGTGACTCTAGAGTTCTGTACTTCAGTGACTGTGACCCCCATGGACACCCGTGACCACAGAATCTCCAGTCACCTCAGCAGTCCTGTATCTCCATAGACTGTCACCCCTGTGCACTCCCGTGACCCCTGTTACCCGGTGTCACCAACTACCTTTGTCTCTTGTGACTCCTGTGTCTTTGGTAACCCCAATCTCCTGTGACTCTTATGCTTCTGCCCCATCCAGAGCCTTGTGACCCCAAAGCATCCTGTCTGACCAAGTGACCCCAGAGCTTCCTGAATCATCCTGTGACTCTATGTAGCAACATGTACTCTCTTGAATTTGCGGGACATTCTCCCTGCTAGAGGATTACAACCCCTGTACATGTCAGGGGGTTGTGTAGATTTTTTGGGATGGCCCAAATTGGCACAGGTGACTGGCACATTTGCAGTGGCAGCAAGTAAGCATTTTGTCTCTACTATGCATGTGTGGAAGCATAGACATTTAAATGCAGACCACCGCCATCTACAACAACCATACTCAGTGCAAAGCACATCTAGAGTGATTACTGCAGCAGGTGATTCTATTTTACAATGGGAGATGTCCTTCTAATATGTGGCCCCCGACAGCTCACACCACCTCCCTCACCCCTGGCTTCTGCTGCAGCTTACACTGGCACTATAATCTCCAGCCCGGCTTGGCATACCACCAGCCCCACCCCCCGGCCAACCTCTGCTGCTGGCCAAGAGCACTGCATCTAAAGCTCCTTATTAAAGTACCACTCACCACTGTGCCTACAACTACTCCCCTAACCACCACCAGTCATCAGTGTGCCTGTGCCCCCCTTTTCAACAGCATATCTAAAACTTCCTCACCACTGAGCCATCACGTCAACCTTTCTGGACTCTCAGCACTGCAGCTAACCCCCATGCCCCCCCCCCCCCCCCCCCCCCCC
>NW_017306747.1:310591-322865 GCF_000935625.1 Nanorana parkeri
CCTCACCACACCTGCCCACCAACCTCACCACTTCCCTGACCTCCATCCTCCCCATCCTTGTTCTCACCACCTCCCTCAAATGTCCACACTCCATTCTCCACTGCACCAACACTCGCTGCCACTACATGGACACATGCCTCAGCACTCGCTTCTGTTCTCTCTGCTACTGCAGTGATCCGCTTTTCAATATTCAGCCTGTTCAACGAATGGGCAACCTTTTGTTAGTACTGCATTACACTGAAATGATATAATATACACACAACTTACTTGTAGGATAATCCTGTGCCATCATTACTAAGGTAGCATAGATGTCCCCATACATTCCCATTACAAGCCCCCAAGGCCCCCACCACCCGTCCTTGTAACCAATAACTAGACCACACTCCAAATTGGTATAAAATGGCCATGGCAGCCTTTTATTAACAAACTTGATATATAAAACATATTATATATAAACAATTACCAGAACAAAAGTTGCAGGTCTTTGAAGGCCACACCTTTGATCCGTTACTTGCGGCAGTACTATAACCTGTTAGGCCCCCAGCCGCAACACACCGCCTCGGGGACAACCACCAACTGACCGCATACACTCCAAAATTAGCTGAATAGAGGACCCATACCAAGACAGGTGCCCCAAACCTTAACCACCAGCACCTATTATTTGATGGCCTCCAAAGACCCCAACCGCATACCACCCAGACTCACACCAAAATTCCTTGGGCGGGCGGGCGGGAGGGAAGTTCACTTTACCTCAGAAAATCTCCAACTGCTGCAGAAAAGACCCTCCTCCTCAGACCACCGTTCAAGCCCCACCTAACCTTTTTGACTTGTCCAATCATGTAAGTGACCATGTCCCCCAAGACCGAACCCTCGTTGACCCTTTAGCTTGTCTCCCCTATACACCTTGTCATGTGTGCCCTGCGCTTATTTATTTTGTATTTGTTTCGCTTCGGGCCTTCCTATCCACTTGTATGTACCTTCCTTCTCCAAATCTGTCAGACCAATCCAATAAAATGTTTTATTAAACCTACTATATAAAAAATCCTATGAAAGAAGAGAGAAAGAAATCAGTGTCAGTGTAATATACTCACTATAAAGCCAAAGAGCCTATTACCAGCAGAGAGTGGATGTATGAGTGTAACATATGTATTGACTCTTGTTCAGTGTTACAGGACAACATTGTTGGACCTCTAAGCTCCTGAGGAAGCGGGTTTAATTCCTGCGAAATGCGTAGAGCACATTATGAACAAGCTGTACAGACTCAGCTACTACTAATGCTAAGAATAAATTGATGCAAAGTCAAACTTTCAGAGAGGTCTCTGACATAGTCACAGCATTGAAGGAGAACTATGAGGCACGTGAAAATCACTCAGCCTCATAGTTCTAGCCGACGTGTGACAATTAAACTCTCACAGGTCGGCTCAATAGATCGGGAAGTGAGGGAACACATACCGTCGCTCGCTCACTTCTCGATCTATCCCTGCAGAGAGCTGTGACTGTCACTCACGGCTCCCTGCAGGGATTCCCCCCCTCCCTTGTCTGATCCTCCAGCGCTGACTGGCGGAACGGACGGGGGAGGGGGCGGGTACAGCTGGCTCTGCCTCTAGATAGGCAGAGCCAGCTGTCAATCACGCAGCTGGGCGGATTTCGACAGTAATATCGGGATCCTTCGCCGGATGCGGCGTCCCAGTATACCGCGAGCTGTAGCCCCCTATATACTGAGCTTTGGGTCACAGGAGAACGCTAGCTTGTGTCCTGCCGTTACCCTTCGGGGAACTATGGGGAAAAACACTGACCCCATAGTTCTCCTTTTAATGATAGAACTGTCACTTTGTTTTGTAGATGACATTTTAGCATGGATCTGTGAGTTTTGCTAAATTGTAACTTTTTTTTTTTTTATTCATTTAATAAAAAATGAATTAGCTTTTATGTTATTGAAAAAATACAATGGGGGGGAATTTATCAAAAGTGGAGCAGCTAAAATCTGGAGCAGCTGTGCATGGCAACCAATCAGCATCTCTCTTCAGTTTGTTCAGTTAAGATTTGAAAATGAAAGAGAGAAGCTGATTGGTTGCCATGCACAGCTGCTCCAGATTTTAGCTGCTCCACTTTTGATAAATAACCTTGTCATGTGTGCCCTGCGCTTATTTATTTTGTATTTGTTTCGCTTCGGGCCTTCCTATCCACTTGTATGTACCTTCCTTCTCCAAATCTGTCAGACCAATCCAATAAAATGTTTTATTAAACCTACTATATAAAAAATCCTATGAAAGAAGAGAGAAAGAAATCAGTGTCAGTGTAATATACTCACTATAAAGCCAAAGAGCCTATTACCAGCAGAGAGTGGATGTATGAGTGTAACATATGTATTGACTCTTGTTCAGTGTTACAGGACAACATTGTTGGACCTCTAAGCTCCTGAGGAAGCGGGTTTAATTCCTGCGAAATGCGTAGAGCACATTATGAACAAGCTGTACAGACTCAGCTACTACTAATGCTAAGAATAAATTGATGCAAAGTCAAACTTTCAGAGAGGTCTCTGACATAGTCACAGCATTGAAGGAGAACTATGAGGCACGTGAAAATCACTCAGCCTCATAGTTCTAGCCGACGTGTGACAATTAAACTCTCACAGGTCGGCTCAATAGATCGGGAAGTGAGGGAACACATACCGTCGCTCGCTCACTTCTCGATCTATCCCTGCAGAGAGCTGTGACTGTCACTCACGGCTCCCTGCAGGGATTCCCCCCCTCCCTTGTCTGATCCTCCAGCGCTGACTGGCGGAACGGACGGGGGAGGGGGCGGGTACAGCTGGCTCTGCCTCTAGATAGGCAGAGCCAGCTGTCAATCACGCAGCTGGGCGGATTTCGACAGTAATATCGGGATCCTTCGCCGGCTGCGGCGTCCCAGTATACCGCGAGCTGTAGCCCCCTATATACTGAGCTTTGGGTCACAGGAGAACGCTAGCTTGTGTCCTGCCGTTACCCTTCGGGGAACTATGGGGAAAAACACTGACCCCATAGTTCTCCTTTTAATGATAGAACTGTCACTTTGTTTTGTAGATGACATTTTAGCATGGATCTGTGAGTTTTGCTAAATTGTAACTTTTTTTTTTTTTATTCATTTAATAAAAAATGAATTAGCTTTTATGTTATTGAAAAAATACAATGGGGGGGAATTTATCAAAAGTGGAGCAGCTAAAATCTGGAGCAGCTGTGCATGGCAACCAATCAGCATCTCTCTTCAGTTTGTTCAGTTAAGATTTGAAAATGAAAGAGAGAAGCTGATTGGTTGCCATGCACAGCTGCTCCAGATTTTAGCTGCTCCACTTTTGATAAATCCCCCCTAATATGTGTAATGGTACGGTACTTAATTAAAGTGGTACCCTGATGCAAATAAGCCCCCCTGCCTGCAGACCGCCACAACCAGCATTTGGTATTACCATTAGTGATGGGCTGCCTGTTCGAATCAAACATCGGCCGTTCCCCGAACTTTGCGGGATGTTGGCAGTCTGTTCTACCGCGGAACGTCCCGCACTGCACTGCGCCCTCTGAAGCTGTAATTGGCTAAAGTCTTGCACTTGACCTGATCAGGTGCAAGACTTTACCAATCAGGGCTCAGTACACATTTAGAGCCATGATTGGGCAAAGTCATGATGACTGCCGAATCATGGCTCACAGCTAAGTCCCTGAAGTTATTATGACCACCTGACTTTTGTAGGCAAATTAGCTATAATTTTGCGCTGAAGTTGCTAGAGGGCCAGACCATTATAAATAGGGAAGCGGGTTGGTTACCACGACAGTAGAACAGTAGAAGTGATTTGTTTCTGAAGATACGGGGAAACAACGCGATTTAACAGCCTTTGTGGGATGATTGTTGGCGCTCGGAGCCATGGAGCGAGTATCAGCAAAACAGCAGAATTCGTTAACTGTTCAACAGGGGCTCATTGTTAAAGTGTTTAAAGACCGGACTGTCAGCCGAAAATCTGGGTGTGAACGTGCGAATTGTGGCCGTCAGCGACTAGTCAATGTTAGGGCAGAACGGGGGAGGGGCAAGACTGGTACAAGACAACAGAAGGGCAACAGTGCATCAAATGATTGCAGATCTTAATCAGGGATCCTCTCCAATGATCTCTGAACGCACTGTTCGCCGTACACTGCATTGTATGGGATATGGAAGCCCAAGGCCTGTTCGAACACCTTTGCTGTCTGCAGTTAACAAGATAAAACGTCTCCAATTCGCACAGGAACACAAGGATTGGACAGCCGAGCATTGGAAAAAAATAATGTGGTCCGATGAATCACGTTTCCCGTTGCATCATGCATATGGCAGAGTGAGAATTTGGCGGGAACAGCATGAAAGCATGCACCCCACATGCATGAGTACAACCCTTTAAGCTGGTGGGGGCAGTGTTATGATTTGGGGCATGATTTGGGCCCTTAAATTCGTGTGGAACAACGTCTGAATAGCACAACATACCAAAGTATCGTTGCTGATCATGTTGATGGCGTATCCCAATGGAGATGGCTTCTTCCAACAAGACAATGCGCCATGCCACAGTGCTCGTATTGTGCAGGAGCGGTTTCAAGAACATGAGGGAGAATTTACCTTGCTTAGGTGGCCCCCACAATCACCAGATCTCAATCCAATTGCAGCATTTGTGGGACGAAGTTGAAAGAGCCAATCAGGCAGCCGGTTCCACAACCATCAAATCTCACAGAACTGGACAGCGCTATTCATCAGTCATGGTGTCAGATTCCTCGCATCACCTTTCAACATCTCGTGGAGTCAATGGCAAGAAGAATCGCCGCAGTATTGAAGGCAAGAGGTGGCCCAATGAAGTACTGATGGGGTGGTCATAATAATCTGGCCACTCAGTGTGTATATATATCACTATTTCGGATGTACTTATTCCGATATCTGGAGATAGCAATTGATGATCACGCAATTAATAACTCAGAGTATTTATAGTCAAGATATCTTTATCTTTATGGTTAGGTTTATTGTCCAGTAAACATTTTAAACCAGGATTCATGTTCCCAAACATAATTTCCTACTGGATAAAGGGTGGTGTCTCCGATGACCACTTTGGTGTCCTTGGGGACTTAAACGACAACTACCGGTGTAGGTAACAATATCTTTTTATTCTGAATTAATTCTTTAGAATAAATATTCGCCTCTTTTTCAGTAGTGCTTACTAACCATCTGTTCCCCACTAATGTGGCCTGAACACTTGAGTTGTCTTGTATTTTATAGACATGTGCGATTCGTTTCGTTACGAATCGAAATTCGTACGAATTTTCCTGAAATTCGTAGATTCGTAAGCATACGAAATCCGAATGGCAGTTTCCAAATTTATATCCGAAATACGAAATTCCGTTTCTTTGAAACAGTAACTAATATTACTCCTGTAAATGAGGTAGAACAACATGACAAGATTTTTTTTTTAATCCGAAATACGGATCCGCTGCTGCTGAGAGTTGCATTACAATACACAGGCAGGAAATACGAAATTCCGTTGACGTATTTTCGTTCCGTTACGAACATTCGTTACATTGAAGGTAAAAAGCAAAGTACATTTATATTGGAGTTGATGGTAGTTTTTTTTTAAGTCCGAAATACGAAATTCGGATACGGAATCCGTTAACGGAATTCGTATTTCGGATAAAAAAACAACTACCACATCAACTCCAATATTAACAAAGGTATTTTTGCTTTTTAACTTCATCATAACGAATGTTCGTAAAGTTACAAAAATGTGTCCCGAAACTAACGAAAATCCGCATTTTGTACGAATCCGAATTGAGTTTCGGATACGAATTACGAAATACGAAATAATGGATATTACGAAACGGAACTAATTTTTTGACGGCGCACAAGTCTAGTATTTTACTGATGGTTACTCTACATTTTTCTGATCCATATTTGATGTATTCCAGTCCACATAATGCCTGTGCTGCATCATATACAAAAGGTTTTCCTTCACATTGAAAATGATTGTCTTTAAACTTGACACATTCACTTAATATTGGTATTGAGAACACTTCAGGTTCCAACAAAAAAAGGGGGCAAGGTGCCAACCTGGGAACTATAGACCGGTGAGTCTGACATCGGTAGTTTGTAAACTGTTAGAGGGCATGATTAAGGACTATTTGGTAGAATTTGTTCAGGATAATGGCATAGTTAACGACAATCAGCACAGGTTCAGGAAAGACCGTTCCTGCCTAACTAACTTGCTAACTTTTTATGAGGGGGTAAGTAGAGATATGGATGGAGGTAAGCCGGTGGATGTGGTATATCTGGATTTCTCAAAGGCATTTGATACGGTACCACACAAACGCTTGCTACACAAGCTGAGGGCTATGGGCATAGATGAGGTGGTGTGTACGTGGATAGAGAACTGGCTACGGGAACGTGTCCAGAGGGTATCTGTAAATGGCACCTTTTCAGACTGGGCTAGTGTAATGAGCAGTGTGCCTCAGGGTTCTGTGCTGGGTCCCATATTGTTCAACTTATTTATTAATGACATCGGGGAGGGTGTTAACAGCGATATTTCCGTGTTTGCGGATGACACCAAAATTGGGAGGGTAATAGACACGGACTTAGACACTATAACATTACAGGAGGACCTGGATAAAATAGGGGAGTGGGCATTAATGTGGCAGATGAGGTTTAATGTCGATAAATGCAAAGTAATGCACTTTGGGATTAAAAATAAACAAATGGGCTATACAATTATGGGTATGCCGCTAGGGAAGTCAGAAATGGAGAAGGATTTGGGGGTCATTGTAGACCACAGACTGAATGGTAGCTTGCAGTGCCAGGCTGCTGTAAACAAAGCTAGCAGGGTCTTGTCCTGTATTAAAAAGGGGATGTATTGCAGGGACAAGTCTATAATTTTGCCACTTTATATACCGCTGGTTCGGCCTCATCTGGAGTACGCGCTCCAGTTTTGGTCACCAGTACTCAGAAAAGATGTCCTTGAGCTGGAGAGAGTCCAGCGGAGGGCAACCAAACTAATTAGGGGTATGGAGGACCAGAGCTACGAGACAAGGCTACTAAATTTAAACATGTTCACGTTGGAAGTAAGGAAATAAAGGGAGGATATGATTTTCATGTACAAGATGTTCAATGGTGGTAGCAACATTGGCAACAAACTCTTTAAGAATAACTCCATTACAAAGACTAGAGGCCACCAGCTAAAATTGGTGGAAAAAAAATTCCAGCACAAAGGGCAAAGGGGGTTCTTCACAGTAAGAGCGGTTAGGGTCTGGAACCCACCAGCAGTGATTTCAGCTAAGAGTGTGGAATTGTTCAAAAAACTTTTGGACGATTTCCTGAGGGACCGTAATATACAGGGGTACAAGTACTCCTAAAAATGAGATGATACATCAGCAATAGGTTGGACTTGACGGACTCATGTCTTTATTCAACCTCAAATACTATGTAACTATGTAAGTGATACGTAATTATCTCTGGAGTCTGTATCCTAATGTGAAAATTGTCCTGGTAAGTTCCAACATTATGAATGTATTTCATTTGAAATATGTCCTTATTACTCAAATATGGTATTGATAAAAGAAAACAAATCTCCATTCCAATGTATAAAGGAAGAGCACTTCCCATTTCAAATGATAAATGGACATGTAGTTCTTCCGTCGCTTCTCCTATTTCACTTAAAGGAGAACTATGAGGTGAGTGATTTTCAATGAAACTGTCACAGGTCGGCTCAGTAGATCGGGGGTGAACGAACACATACCGGCGCTCGCTCACTTCTCGATCCTGTCACTGCAGAGAGCCGTGATAGGGGAGGGACTGGATTCCCCCCTCCCCGCTCCGATCCTCCAGCGCTGACTGGCGGAACGGAAGGGGAGGGGGCGGGTACAGCTGGCTCTACCTCTAGATAGGCAGAGCCAGCTGTCACTCACGCAGCTGGGTGGATCCAGACATAATTGTCGGGATCCGCTTCAGCTGCGGCGTCTTAGTATACCGCAAGCTGTGGCTCGCGGTATACTGAGCTTAGGGTGACGGGAGGACGCTAGTTTGTGTTCTCCCGTTAGCCTTAGGAGAACTATGGGGAAAAGCCCTGACCCAATAGTTCTCCTTTAACATTTTCTTTATTATGTCTCGAGAAATAAAATATAATGGAACGCGACCATGAAGTAAATCATTCATGCCATTTTGAAATTTATCTATGGACGTTAAGGTATGGAACATTATGGGATCTTTCAAAAATAATATTTATTAATGAAATCGTTCATGACTTTGATGTAACTATAGAATGTGCAATCAGTTCAGAATGTAAGTTTGTAGTAACTATGATATTGTTAACTACGTCCATCAACTTTTCCATATTAGCCTTTTGGATTTTAACTTCTCGATATAGAAAATCAATGTTTTCTCTTAAATTCCCTACTTCAGTTTGCAATGTTTTTATGGATAAATAAATAACTGCTGAAGTGGTAGTGGATACCACCATACCCAGTGTGGCAAAGACGATGCTGGCAATCAAGAAACCGATGAATCTCTTCGGTCGTTCGTTTGAAGACATTGGTTGGATAATGATTGGTTTCCTGGCTTGCTGTAAAATGTCTCGCACTCTAGCTTGAGCTCGGTTTATGTGTGCGATATACCACTCTTGCATTTCCACGAGTTGAAAATGGGATATATAGTAGTTCCTTTCAACGGATATCTTGGGGTCCAAACTCACAAAGATCTTCTGAGATAATATCTTTCTTTCCGTCAACAAGAATCCTGGAGCATCCTGCAACATGACTCCTGAGGAGGGACCCGGTTTGATGATAGGTTCGGTCCTGAACTGGGCGCCAAGAATTAAAACCATCCACGCGATCGATGTATCTTTGGTAGTCATCAACATCTTTACCGATTAGAGATCTGTTAAGATTGTCAATCGTTTTCTTATTTAAGAAAAACAGATGGTATGAATACATATTCTCATTCATTGATATTTACATTTTCTGGTGCAACATTTGTTTCTTTATAGAGGATTACAAATCCCAACAATACATTATACAACAATGCAGAATAATAATATATGAATTTTCTACATACTCTGTGCCGCTGCTCTGCTCCATGGTGCCGGCCTGATATCTCAGGTGGTGGATCTCGGGGGCTGTGGAGGATCTCAGTAGGGCTGTAGAGGATCTCAAGAGGGTTGTGGAGGGTCTCAGGGGAGCTGTGGAGTGTTTAGGAGGGCTGTGGAGGATCTGTGGATGGTTTAGGAGGGCTGTGGAGGATCTCAGGAGGGCTGTGGAGGGTCTCCGGAGAGGTGTGGAGGATCTCAGAAGGGCTTTGCAGGGTCTCAGGAGGGCTATGGAGGGTCTAAGGAGGGTTGCGGAAGATCTCAGGAGGGGTGCGGGGGTTCTCTGGAGGACTGTGGCCTGAAATATTTCAGATGGAGGATCTCAGGAGTCGTTGGAGGTTCTCAGGAGGGTTGTGGAGGATCTCAAAGGGGCTGTGGAGGGTTTAGGAAGGCTGTGGAGGATTGTAGGAGGGTCCAGGAGGGGAGCAGAGGATCTCAGGAGGTCTGTGGAGGGTCTAAGGAGGGGAGCAGAAGATCTCACAAGGTGTTCCCCAGAAGGCTGACAGCAAGTATGGAACATTACGGCATCCGCTTTAATTTAAAAATGTAAAGCACCAGACCGTGCCCCCTCCAATGGGGAGGGGAAGCCCTGGACCGGATCCCACTGCTCCCGCCCCCACCCTCGGCCCCTGCTTCAGGTTTTAGCAACTTCCATATCTCAGTTATACGGGACCCACTGACTCAGAAGTCCTCTTGCGGAGGACAAACTTACTTATTTTTTTTTTTAAAAAGGAAATATGTAGAATAAAAAAATATGAAAAAGTCAGGTGACAACTGAGCAGAATTGTGGAACCGGAGCAGACGAGTGGCAGGTAAAACAGATTTTCACTATTCACTCCTTACCGGTGGGCAGAGCCGGGAACTGGATAGCCGAGATCTCTCTGTCAAGAGAAAGGATGAGCAGCCGGTGATGCGTCCAGGTTACACAGACCCAGAAATAAATGGTAGAAGGAGATTTTGTTTAGCCTGTACGTTTTTAATATAAAGTTTTCTCACAGATGGCACAAAAGGTCGTATTGCAATCTTTATCATTCCATTTTCCCAGGTGCCACATCTGACCGCAGTTTTCCTTGCCGAATTCATCGTTTGGTTCTTTCTCGTGCCATGACCTGATGGGGAAATACAATAAACCAAAAATTACAGATAAAGATTTCGGGTATTCATCTGGGGAATGTTTTTTTTAACCTTTTTTTGCATCTCGGTGCTTTAATCTCCTCCCCCGCCTCTTCCAGCTACTTCCTGTCTACATGAACTTGCTCTAGCAATGGCTGCACATCATTGCCCTGGATCGGCTTCCTGACAACGACGGACCATGTCTGTGCAATGTGTGTGTCCAGCTGCTTGTAATATCTCCACCAGGGGGAACACGTGACAGGGAGATATTTTTTGGGAGAGAGTTACACCCCCCATAACAGCAGTGGCATCTAAAGGGGGGTTCGGGGGTGCAACCCGGGTGAGACCATTGGAGGGGTGACACCAAAATGACTCACATGTCTATGCAAAGTGTGTCCCCCGACTGCTTGTAATCTCCACCAGGGGGAACACGTGACAGAGAGATATTTTTGGGAGAGAGTTACCCCCCCCGCCCCCATAACAGCAGTGGCGTCACTAGGGGGTTCTGGGGGTGCAGCCCAAACCTGAGTGAGACCATTGGTGGGGTGACACCAAAATGACTGACATGTCTATGCAATGTGTGTGTCCCTGACTGCTTGTAATCTCCACCAGGCTGAACACATGACAGGGAGATATTTTTGGGAGAGAGTTACCCCCCTATAACAGCAGTGGCGTCACAAGGGGGGTTCGGGGGGTGCACCCTGCACCCGAGTGAGACCATTGGAGGGGTGACACCAAAATGACTGACATGTCTATGCAATGTGTGTGTCCCTGACTGCTTGTAATCTCTACCAGGGGGAACACATGACAGAGAGATATTTTTGGGGGAGAGTTACCCCCCTATAACAGCAGTGGTGTCACAAGGGGGGTTGGGGGAATGCAGCCCACACCCGGGTGAGACCATTGGAGGGGTGACACCAAAATGACTCACAGTCACCCCCTCTGAAAAGTTGGGCACTCGGTCATAAACCAAGAGCACGACAGTTTCAGGCGAGAGGAGCCGACTCGGCGGTCTACCTTATCCCGCCGGGTGACTGTCCCCTCCTCTCTCTGCCGGCATCCATCACCAAGATGGCTGCAGGCAGGTATCAATAAGATGCACAATGACGTCATGGCGGAGTGTCACCCGGTATGTGCTCCGCGTGACAACCAGCCTCGGGACGCCCCTGCCTAACAAGAAGTGCCTGAACAAAGGACCCAGTTTTCTTTTATTGAAAGCTTCTGAATTGAATCAACTTTTGGACATAAATGAACATGTTAAAACTGATATGAGATTTTAGTGATTGGGTTTACATCTACTGCAACACGTCACTCGGGTCGACTTATAGCGGTGTAGGATAGGGATGTACAGCACTGCGTATAGAATGAGTCAGTGTGGATAAGGGGATGTACAGCACAGTGTACAGGATAGGATGGTGAGGTATGTAAAATGTGTAGCACAGAATGCAGATTGGCTGAGCATGGAATACAAAATGTACAGCACAGAGTGCGGAATGAGAATGTATAAATAGGGAATGTATATCGTGTCGTACAAAATGGAATGGTGCAGAATAAGGGAATTTAAATCTTAGGAAATCATTACTAAAACAAACGTACTGGAATGATGTCGGAGTTAACGTTGTGCCATCGACCCATTTGTAGGTATTTTTGGTCTCCAGATCAGTCAAGCCAATCCAAAGAAATCTGTCGCCTCTGTTCTTGCTTAGGAAATTCTATAAATAAAACACACAGATGTCAATACGAGCCGGAGGTTCGAGGATTGCTACTAGACTATGTAAAGGCTCAAAAAGTTTATTTTGTTTAGTTTCATATCGATTAGTTGATTTTATTTATTTTTTCGGATCCAAATTCGATTCGGAATTCGGATGGATACAAATTTTTTCGGTTCGGATCAATTCAAATCTATTTTTCGAGTTTATTATGTTGGTAAATTGGTGAATTTGAAAATTGCCAAGATACCAAAAAAAAAAGCTTGCCCCCCCCCCGCCCCCAATACAATACCAGACCCTTGATCCAAGCAGCGGCCCGGCACAGCAGGAAATGGGGGAACGATTGTGC
>NW_017306747.1:324554-329824 GCF_000935625.1 Nanorana parkeri
GATACCAGGTCACATGTCCTAAAGATAGTAAGGGTGCTTCTCCGGGGAGGGGGGGGGGAAGTGTGGGGTCCCCCCAATACATACCAGACCAACGCCAAAAAAGCAAAAAAAAAAAACGTGGGGGTCCTCCCTTAAATCCCTTACCAGACCCTTGATCCGAGCAGCAGCCTGGCAGAGTAAGAAGGGGAATGAGCCCGGCATAGACAAGTGCGATTCGTTTAGTTCCGAATTTAAATTCGGACGAATTTTGCAAAATGTGGACATTCAGATACATCTGAATTTCCAAATGAAAAAATAATGAATCCGAACGTATCCAAATTTCAGATGCATCCAAATTTTTTTCAGAATGTTATTCGGAATTAACTGATGTTGTTAAACATAAAAAAAAGTGTGGGGATCCCCCCCAATACATTCCAGACCAACGCCAAAAAAGCAACAACAAAAAAAGTGTGGGGGTCCTCTCTAAAATCCCTTACCAGACCCTTCATCCGAGCAGCAGCCTGGCAGAGTAAGAAGGGGAATGAGCCTGGCAGAGCTGGCGGAACAAGCATGCAGCATCCTCCTCTCCTAGACCACACCAGGCCTCATGCCCTCGACATGGAGAGGGTGCCTTGCTGGGGGAGGGGGGGTGCCCTGGAAAAGCAATTTGTCCCCATGTCAATGAGGACAAGGGCCCTGGTTGTGGGGGTCTGTGGGCAGGGGGGTTTGAAAGAGGCACCTAGATGCCGCCCCCCCCTCGCGAATGAGTAAGGAGTAGTTGTTACCCCTAATCATTCACCAAATACACAGTAAAGTAGTAAAACAACACACCACACCGGTTTGAAAAGTCCTTTATTACTAATTAAACACACCACACGGTTTTTGACAAGTTCATTATTCAGGAAAAAGCCCCCCCACGAAAAAAAAGTCCCACAATGTAAATCCATCATCAATCATGTTGTCCGGCGATGTAGATCCTCATCTGTTACAATGCCTGCCACTCTCCGACTCGACGAAAGAAAAAATCCCCACCGCCCACCGCCTCATCCACACCCGACGAACTCTCACCCGGGAGCAGAGTTGTTATTATGATAGTTGTGCTTCCGAATGTCAACAAAGGGGTGGAACAAGTCCCGTGTCATAACGACTCGCTCCACCCCTTTGTTGACATTCGCATCAGAGCTGTCATTTTGTGGCAAGAGTTTGTCGGGATTGGTCGTGGAGGCGAGTATTTTTTTTCTTTCGGCAAGTTGGCGGCCTTCGTCCATCATGATTCATGTGGATCTACAATACTGGAGGATGTGATTGGATTGACATTTGGGTAACATCCATGGAAATGTATTATTTTTTCTAATAAAGGACTTTGTGTACAGTGTGGTGCGCTTATACACTATTTTACTGTATTTGGTGAATGAGTAGGGGGTAACAACTACACCTTCCTCATTTACAAGGTTGCCACAGATTCAGATAAGCTCCTTTGCCCTCAGACCGCCACAGCCTCCGGGCCAGGGTTGTGGGGAAGAGGCCCTTGTCCTCATCGACATGGGGACAAGGTGCTTTTTTAGGGGATCCCCCATGGCAAAGGCAAAAGGTTTTCCCAGCACACTCACGAGCCAGCATGCAAAAAAACTTGTCTCACCGCTAAGGTTAAAAACAGAGGTTTAGATACACGTCTTCTGCAGAAAATGTGACCGCCGCCCCGCCATGGCAAAGCACCCTCCCCATGTTCTTTTTTTTGGCATTGGGGTCCCCCCTAAAAATTCCTACTAGACCTAAGGGCTTGTTCACACCAAATGCAGACAAGATCTGCAGTGCAGTGTGTTATACCGCGTTTTTTGCCGTGTTTTTGATGCGTTTTGGGCCGTTTTTGGTAAAAAAAAAAATATATATATATATTAGTTTAAAATGGGCTTTCAGTGCGTTCCAGGGCGTTTGCATCCGTTCCAAAGCGTTCCAACGCAGGTAAAAAGGGCTTGCTGCAGTTTTTTTACATGGTCTGGAACGGAACGCTGCGGTGTGAACTAGAGCCCAAAATACCATTGGAATACATTGGACGCAGTTTTGCTCCGGTCTGTAACTGCTCCGCTCTGCTCCTGGAACGCGCTTGGTGTGAACAAGTCCTAAAGGGTCTCACATGCATGCAGGAGCCGATAAACCTTCCAGCATGTCTTTGGGAGGAAACTCAGCCATTTAAGCCCTTTGGCCAACTGTACTTCTAGAATCCTTGTGTAGTGCTCCCTCTGCTATGTCGCTACTAAATTTAGTGTACAGTATATCTGAACTGTAATCAGTCTAGATGCTGATTTGCTCTGAGTTCTGCAGGGTTCCCTGAGTTTGGTGGATTGATTGCTTCCCGCTGTTGCTGGGTTGGGGACTCAGCATACAGTGAGGGAGGATCCATCCTCAGACTGTGACTATGCACCTGACTCTGACCATTACCTGAGCAGGGTGACTCAGAGGTATGGCTGAAGGAAGGTGATAAAAGGTTTGGGGACACTTTCCAGAACTCTCACCCCTGGGGCCCTCCCTGGGAGGAGGTCTGTGTGCTACAGATGCCTGGCCTGGGCCTCAGCATGTGGCAGATGCTGGGGCCCTAGAGGCCTAAGATACTACTGGATGCCTGGTCTGAGCCTGATCATGTGGCAGATGCTGGGGGCCTAGAGGCCTAAGATACTACAGATGCCTGGCCTGGGCCTCAGCATGTGGCAGATGCTAGGGGCCTAGACGCCTAAGATACTACTGGATGCCTGGTCTGAGCCTCATCATGTGGCAGATGCTGAGGGGCCTAGAGGCCTAAGATACTACAGATGCCTGGCCTGGGCCTCAGCATGGCAGATGCTGAGGCCTAGACGCCTAAGATACTACTGGATGCCTGGTCTGAGCCTCAGCATGTGGCAGATGCTGGGGCCCTAGAGGCATAAGATACTACTGGATGCCTGGTCTGAGCCTCATCATGTGGCAGATGCTGGGGGCCTAGAGGCCTAAGATACTACAGATGCCTGGCCTGGGCCTCAGCATGTGGCAGATGCTGGGGGCCTAGACGCCTAAGATACTACTGAATGCCTGGTCTGAGCCTCATCATGTGGCAGATGCTGAGGGGCCAGAGACCTGAAATGCTACTGGAAAAGAACCTGATGGAAGCTGGGCTGGAGGTGGAATCTGCTTATCGAGGAGTGTCGCAGAGGAGCTGGTGAGAGCTACCGTCTGGAACTGTAAGAGCCCAGGGCTTACTACGCATGCGCCAATGGCGCGTTGCTGCAAGAGGAAATCCGCGCCAACTGCACATGCGCCAAAGACGCGTCAGTGCGCCAACCCGCACATGCGCAGAAGACCTGATGGAAAAAGGTGGGAAAATGCCCAGGAGGCGCACACAGGAAGTGACCTCAAACTTCAATCATCACTTCCCTATATAAGCCCAGACACTGCCAAATTGCTGGATTATCTTCACTCCCACCTTGTTCCTGTGCTAGTGTGTGATCTGTCTGAACTTGTTGTGACCTGGAAACCTATTTGACTAGTCTTGATTGCTGCCTGCCATTGACCTCGGATTTGTACCTTGACCCTTCTACTTCTTTGCCCCTTTTGTACTCAGCTGCCAGATTGGAAACGACCCCGGCATGGATCTCGACCATTCTTCTGAGTGATTAACCCTTGTGTACTTCGTTGCCAGAGTGGACTTGACCTCGGCTCGGATCTCGGACTAAGGCTTGCAAGGTGCTGCACACCCCTGGCACCCGTGCCACTTGGTGTCCACCAAGTCTCTGTCTCCATCTCCAGAGACTTCAAAGACCCGAGGTGCAAGGGAGGCCTCCCCACTACTTCGGTCTCACCTCAGGTACGTGGCCCCCCATGACAGGAACACTGTAAGAGATCCCTCACCCTACTCTCAGGTACTTTACTGAAGAGAAGCCAGTTGGTGCACTACAAGTCCAGTGACAGTTCTACTTCAAAGTCCTGGACTGTTCCTGGCTGTTCTCTGGTGCTACTTAACATTGCTGGTCGCTCTCACAGGACCGTTGTGCTACTGATACAAGCCGTTGCTAAGGGAGAAGACAGAGTTCTCCAAATTGTTAGTCTGGTATCCTGCAATCCCAAACCCTCCCTCCGAGTCAATACTGTACAATAAATTCTAAAAATACACTACGACTCGAGCCTGTTCTGTTCCAGAGTGTTGGTGTTGCTGGAGCTGAGAAAGGGGCCGGTGGCTGGCAAAAACAGGTAGGAGAACCCTAGTTCATATTCAGTGGCTCCTTCGGGGGTGTGCGTTACACTTGGTGAATAGCAGAGATACTTTATGCTTTCTTATTGACCTCGCAAAAGCCTAAGGGGATTCTTCCAACAAATGGATTAGTGCAGAGCAAGGGGCAGGCATGGTACGGCAAGCAGAGAGCTTCAAGATGGAGATCTCTGAATTGGGAGGAAAGGGGAATGTGTAGTTTACTTTACAACTTCCTATCCTAGCTCTGGAGATCTTTTCTTTTTGGACTTGTCCTTCAACACCCATCATGCAGTATTACAAGTCTAAGTTGTAAGCATGATGAGGGACTGTTAGAGGAAGCTTCTTTGCAACATCACAGAAGAGTAGGAGGAACGTCAAACTGATGACATCTTTATAGACATAGCTGGAAAACCTCAGGTCAGGGATAGAAAACATGCAAAGGTTGTGAGCAGCTATAATTATGAGGTTTACATTGTGTCTAGATCAGGGGCGCCCACTATTTTTCGTCTGGAGATCTACTTTTCAAATGACGAGCTCATTGAGATCTACCAACGAAAAAACACCTGCATTCAGGGGCGGGAGGGGGCGTGGGCTGCGCAGGCAGGCCCCTCACCCACAGTGCGATCGCCTGCATTAGTGCCTGTGTTCCAGTCCAGTGCGATCCGCAAAAATGCTGCGAGCACTATTTTTGCAGATCGCACTGGACCGGAATGCAGGCACTAATGTGCCTGCGTTCCGAGTGCGGGCGATCGCACTGTGGGCGATGCCATTGACTTCATACAGCTCCACACCCCCTCCCGCGGTGAGACCGCCCGTAGCCCCATATTAACCACCATGGGAAAGAGCTGCAGAGAATCTGCCGGCTGGGTGCTGTTGTCCCAGGAGGCAATGTCGGCACCTTGGTGGTTAACGCCCCCCCCTAAGTAGTGGAACACCAGGGCCCAATGGTAGCTATGACTCTGGTAGTTCCACCACTTAGGGGGTGCCCGGACAGGAGGAAGAGGCCAACTCTCTGCAGCTCATTTCCATGGCGGTGCGGGGTTGGGGGGGGGGGGCTTTTTTGGTTTTTTGC
>NW_017306747.1:331060-343152 GCF_000935625.1 Nanorana parkeri
GCGGTGCGGGGTTGGGGGGGGGGGGCCTTCTTGGTTTCTTGCAACAGGGCCCTGATGTTTTTAGTTACGCCTCTGTGTTACTGTGTTTAAAGAATGGGGAAGTTGTACTGAGCACTGTGCTGAGCATAGTGTGTTCTGCTGTGTGCTGTGTCCAGTGTGCTAGGGATGGGACGGACATTTGCTTCCAGCCATCCCTCCATAGTCAGTGAACAATATTATAACATTATGTTGTAGTAATGGAACAAATGTATAAAACCCATTTTGTTTTCTATTCTTTCTTTTTAAATATCAAAGGTAACAATTGTATCTCCACTCTACAGTTCTTGTAATAAAGAAAATGGTGTGTGTCTGTATTATTGATACTTACAAGAAGTAAACAGGAGGATAACGAAGACCAGCAAGACAGCGAACTTTACAAAGTGAAGACCCAGCAGCATAAAAATCACCCGATCTCTTCTTTTATTGCCAGCTGGAATTAAAATGTTCATTCATTTATACACAGAGGTAAAAAATGGAAAGGCTATGCAAGCTATGTACGGCAGGAAGCATTTCACCTTTAAGGAGCCCATAGATTTAATATTAAAGGAGAACTATGGGGTCAGTGCTTTTCCCCATAGTTCTCCTCAGGGTCATGGGAGGACATAAACTAGCCTCCTCCCGTGACCCAAAGCGAGCTACAGCTCCCTATATACTGAAACCCCCGCAGCCGAGACGGATCCCGACATTACTGTCGAGATCCACAGAGCTGCGTGGAGGATTGGACGGGGAGGGGGGAATCCCTGCAGGGAGCCGTGACTGGCTCTCTGCAGGGAGATGATCGGAAAGTGATCGAGCAATGGTATGTGTTCACTCAATTCCCATTCTATTGAGCCGACGTGTGACACTTTCATTGTCACAGGTCGGCTTGAACTGTGAGGTTGAGGAAAATCCCTCACCTCATTGTTCTCCTTTAAGCATACATGTTGATCCTGCCAGTTTCACTGCTGAGACATCACTTCCTGTTTTTGGGTGTCAATGCTGTATGCAGACATTTCAATTGTCACCCTTTTGTCTGAGTTGATGTTGCACCATGCAGCCTCTCAGCCTATTGGCAGTCATCCTGTAGAAATGCTGGTCACTCCCACATGGGTGCATCACAGTGGTGGGAAGTACAGATGGAGTCTAAGACATCAGGAAAAGGAGTGAGCCACTGACAGCAGTGTCCCTCGATGTCTCACCGCCTGAGGCTGGGGAGGGGGAGGGTTGGTGCTCATAATGCACATTTTGGGGAAGGGGGGATTAAGTGCTTGTAATGCATGTTCCGGGGAATGGGGGGGTAGATGGTGCACAGTGTTCAGCCCAGCACACTGACGTCACTGGTTGCCAGGAGCTGGGCAGGACACCAGCCGGAGGGTCCCATTGAGGACCTGGCAACCAGTGAGGTCGGTGGGATGCCGGCCAAAGCGTCACAGGTTGTTTAGAGCTCTTAGAAATCTAGGACACTCTGGCCAGAAAGGGCGCAATAAGCACACCTGCCGCCCCCCTACGTGACCCAATGAGATGCCGTCTGAGGCAGTCGCGTCAGGCTGACTCATTATAGGGATGCCCTTGGCCACTGATGTTTCTCTCCAACCATAACCTGCAGGACTTCTCTATAGTCTCTCCCATCCCCCTGGAACTCCCTATCCCAACCTATCCGGCTATCTCATACTCATTCCCAATCCCTAAAGGCTCATCTCTTCAGGGAAGCCTATCCCACCTCAACCTAACCACTGAACTATCACTTTCTCCAACAACTCATTGCCACACATCTACCTCCTCTTGTGTCGCTTGCCCCTCCTCTTTTAGATTATAAGTTCTCAGGGGCAGTGCCCTCCTTACCATCTTGTCTTGAATTCAATTGTAACTGTCAACTTGCTCCTTAGAAATCCTGAAAATTAATTTATATATATATATATATATATATATGACACACTGTCCTCAACACAAGCTTCCTTGTATAGACTTGTGTTGTAGAGAGCTGATTGCCGAGAGTACTAGGTCTTACTCTGGTAGTTTATAGACTGCACAGTCATATATATATACACCCTGCACTGCTGGACCAGGAAAGTGAAGATAAGACAATGATAATGGAGATTTTTGGTACAGCGTATACCTGGCGACATTTTTTCTGTGTCCTTTTCTATAATTGGGCTTTAAGCTGTCTGTTGATTAAGGGGAAATGGGAATTACCATTGGCTTTTGTTTTTTGGGCCATCTTCCAGGCATGGGAATCAAATGTATTGCCATTTTCACTTTCTTGATGATGTCTTCCTACAAAAAATGAACAGATATTAAAATAATTTTTACACATAGAGATTAAAGCCCAAATCTGGGCAATTTATGTTTTTTTTAAATATCCCACAACAGGGGAGAAAAATAAAAAACCAGCTCTAACTGCAATCTCACCTCATCCCCGGTGCTGCCCCTCCCAGTAATCTCTTTTTACCGCAAGATGTCCTCAGTCTTCAGTGCTGAATGACGCCCAGCATCACTCAACTAGAAGACTGAGGATATACTATGAGTACAGGGCGTCACGAGGCATTCACAGTGTATTGGTCCAGAGCAGAATGCTGACATCATCACATCTGTGCCACTTTCTGCATCATTGAGGACTGCTCTGTCTGCACCGAAGGTGAAGAAGAAGAGGACTCTGCAGCCTCATCAGTAACCATTCTTAAGACTTATGAAAAAGGTAAGTAAGAAAAAAAAGATATGGCATAAAATGTTTATCTGGGGGGCATTGGGGACGGGGATGGCTAGCACTGGGGAGGGAAGCCTGGAAGCCTAGAAGGCCATTTGGAAGACCCTCTCCCTTCCTGTCCTGGGGACATGCAGGGCATTGCTGTTCTATGTGGCAGAGATGTGTAAATCTCAGGACTGGATAAAGAGAAATACAGATCCTTTGGCAGGTATAACACTTCCCATATATGTGTTTAATCTGTTTATTTATCTGTTTTCCTTGAGTTCAACTTTAACCACTTAAAGACCAGAGTGTTTAACCCCCTTCCTGTCTCAGCCATAGTTCAGTATTCAGCGCTGCGGTACTTTGACTGACATTTATTCCGTCATGCAGCGCTGTACTGAAATTAATTTTATACCATTGTTTGGGGACAGATAGAGCTTTCTTTTGGTGGTATTTAATCACCAATGTTGTTATAATGGGCGACTTCAATTATCCGGAGATTAGTTGGTCAAATGGAACCTCTCATTCTACAAAGGCGGGCCGTTTTCTGAACCTGTTGCAGGACAATTTCTTGGAGCAGATGGTTGATGTCCCAACCAGGACTTAATAATGTGGAACTTGTTGGGGATATAACGAATAGGGAGACATTGAGAGGAGGCACTGGGGTCCCAGCGTGCATTTTTGGTTGCTGGGCCTCCAGTGAGTCCCTGCACCTTATTAGGAGGAGTTGGCTACCTCCTGGTACACCTGCATGCAATTTATCGACTGCATTAATATGCTCACACTTGGAGACTCATATACATAGAGTTAGGACCACACCTTGCAGAGGTGCCTTGGCGTGGCGATGTGGCTTCTACATATTCTTGGCCAAAAGTTTGTGCAACTAAAACCTCTGATTTTAACATAACAAAAATAAAAGATTAAAAACTAAGCCTGCATGGCTAAATAAAACTTTAAAACAACACATCAATGAGAGGAAGCTGGCATTTATAAAATATAAGATGGAGGGGATGGCATTGGCA
Source organism: Nanorana parkeri (assembly GCF_000935625.1). Lineage (NCBI taxonomy): Eukaryota > Metazoa > Chordata > Amphibia > Anura > Dicroglossidae > Nanorana > Nanorana parkeri. The sequence continues at coordinate 334,787 of NW_017306747.1, forward strand.
TTCTAGAACTACAAGTAATGTAATAACAGATGTAAACATGAAATCCAGGCAGCTAAAATAGATTATGAGAAGCATATCGCCAGAGTCTGTAAGAAGGACCCCCCAAAATGATTCCGGTATATAAACAGTAAAAGGGTAAAGAAAGAGCAGGTAGGCCCAATAAAAGACAAAAACGGGAGATTAGTCACAAACAACATTTTTCAACATTAGGACCGCATAACCTGCACCCCAAGGTACTTAAAGAGCTCGGCCAGGTTATAGCGATACCATTATTCCTCATTTTCAAGGACTCCATAATGACTGGTAAGGTACCAAGTGACTGGCGGAAGGCTACAGTAGTGCCAATATTCAAAAAAGGGTCAAGATGCCAACCTGGGAACTACAGAGCAGTCAGTCCAACATCAATACTATGCAAACTGTTAGAGGGAATGATAAAGGACTATTTATTGGATTTTATTTTGTGACAATGTTATAATAAGTGATAATCAGCATGTGTTTAGGAATGACCGTTCTTGTCAGACCAACCTACTAACATTCTACGAAGAGGTGAGGAGAGATCTGGATGGAGGGATGACAGTGGATGTGGTGTACCTGGATGGAGGAAGGCCGGTGGATGTTGTATATCTGGATTTTGCCAAAGCTTTTGACATGGTACCACATAAACGCTTAGTACTCAAGCTGAGGTCTATGGGGATGGATGAGATGGTGTGTACATGGATAGAGAACTGGCTACAGGAACGTGGCTCATTTTCAGATTGGTCTATGGTTGAGAGTGGTGTGCCTCAGGGTTCTGTGCTAGGCCCCATACTGTTTAACCTGTTTATTAATGATATTGGGGAAGGTGTTAATAGCCATGTTTCTGTGTTTGCTGATGATACTAAAATCGGGAGGGTAATAGACACGGACTTAGACACTATAACATTGCAGAGGGACCTGGATAAAATAGGGGGAGGGGCAACTACATGGCAGATGAAATTTAATGTTGATAAATGTAAAGTAATGCACTTTGGGGTTGAAAACAGACAATCGGAATACATATTAATGGGAACTCCACTAGGGAAGGCAGAAATGGAATAAGATTTGGGGGTCATAGTGGACCACAGATTGAACAATAGCTTGCAATGCCAGGCTGCAGCAAACAAAGCGAGCAGAGTTCTGTCTTGTGTTAAAAAAGGAATGTACTGTAGAGACAAAGCAATCATTTTGCCACTTTATAGATCTCTCGTTCGGCCTCATCTGGAATATGCGGTCCAGTTTTGGTCACCAATCCACAGAAAGGATGTCCTGGAGCTGGAGAGAGTCCAGAGAAGGGCAACTAAACTAATTAAGGGGATGGAGGACCAAAGCTATGAGACAAGGCTACTAAATTTAAACATGTTCACACCGGAAGTGAGGAGATTAAGAGGTAACATGATTTTGATGTACAAAATGTTCAGTGGTGATGGCAACATCAGCAATAAACTTTTTAATGTAAACTCTATAACAAGGACTAGAGGCCACCACCTAAAACTGGTGGAGAAAAGATTTAACCACAAAGGGGCGTAGGGGCTTTGTTTCAGTTAGAGTGGTTAAAATCTGGAACTTGCTGCCACAAGAAGTGGTATTAGCAGAGAGTATTGAATCATTCAAAAATCGATTAGATACCTTCCTCATAGACTGTAACATACAGGGGTACAGGTACTCTTAAAAACTAGACCACACAGGGATTCATATACACACACATATACACACAATCACACACAGACACACAAAGGTTGAACTTGATGGACCTGTGTCTTTATTAAACCTCAAATACTATGTAACTATGTAACAATAGGCAGAATCGTCGTTTAGGGACTTTAAAAAATGTGTGTTATTTAAAAAAAAAATATTTGTGACTATTTTTTAATTCTTTAATTTCGTTTTTACTTTTTTTTCACACTTAACTGTATTGCTATCACATAGGGGGATAAGAAGCCCCCTATGTGATAGCCAATTCACATAACAGGTCCTCTTTATGGAGACTTCAGGTGTCTCCATGACCCCTAATGTCACCTACGGACCCCCAGAGAAGCTGATGAAGCAGAGATCTGCTTCAGCAGCTTCTCACCGGCATCTGTTGCCGGAGAGGGACACTGAATGCGGAAGTGATATAATATACATCACTTCCGGCATTCGGGGACAGAGAGGGGATCAAAGGGAGTTCGTGTACTGATCTCCCTTTGATCTCCAGTAACAGAGTCGCTGTGCCGGTCCCAGCCGACCTACTACAAGCCATCGGACGTCTCTAGTAGGCATGCACCGATACCACTTTTGTAAAGCCGAGTACGAGTACCGATACTTTTTTTTCAAGTACTCGCCGATACCAATTACCGATACATTTTCTTAAAGGGACAGGTCACATTTTTTCTAAAGCAATACAAAATCATGATACGAGACGAGTGATCTCTTGAATGTAAACAGCCATCGTTGGTTGCTTACATTTCTGACAGTTTCCCCACTCGCCCTCCTGGTCCTGTAAGGCTCCCGTTCGGCCGTTGGACGGGAGGTTGTTAACAAAACGATTACAGTAAACAATCTGCCAACGTTCAATGGGTGAAAACCTCTTGTGCCAGTCACAGATGAGCTGTGAGTACCCAGCTACTTCATATAGCCTGACAGCATGTCCTCGCCATCATTTCCAGAGAGACGTCCGACTACTCAAAGACCTCAATAGGCTCAACCAATGAACTGCTGGCAAGGTAAAAACTCGGACAATAAAAATATTTTATACATTATTATTATACAGGATTTAGCGCCAACAGTTTGCACAACGCTTTACAAGACATGGGGAGACAGTACAATTACAATACAATACCATACAAAAGGATTAGATGGACCCCGCTCATATGAGCTTATAATCTACACGGAGGGGCCAGGGATACAGAAGGTCATAACTGTGAGGGTTGAGCTGATTGAAGATGTAGACATACAGTTTTTAAGAGGAGGTAGAGTTTTCAGAGATCCCCTAAAGGCCGACAGAGAAGGAGCCAGATTGGGGCAGTGAATTCCAGAGGATGGCTGAGGATCTGGAGAGGTCCTAGAGGCAAACATCGAAGTAGATGATGAGGGAGCTAGAGAGCAGGAGGTCTTGGGAGGGCTTGAGAGGATGGTTTTGGTGACCTCTTGAGATGATGTTGGTGATGTGGCTGGGGGCAGAGTTGTGAATGGCTTTGTATGTTGTTGTTAGTGTAGAATGTGCTCTGCTTTGGAGTGCCTTAAATTGATCTTAAATAAGTGTTGGGTTTATTTACAAATAGGGATATACATACATTCTAATTACAATTAAGGGAAATGGAGAGGGGCTTTGGAGGGGGTCAGTAGGGATAGGAATTGAGGTTAGGATCCTTCAGCTAGCAACCACATTCATTCTCTCTCTCTCTCATTCACACAAGCCATGGCCTTTTCTCTGTGCTCAGAACACTCCTCTCCAGCAGGTCTCAGCGAATCACATTCTTGATTGTAGAGTCCAGAAAGACTTGTCTTGTCCAAGAGGTCACCATAAGATAATAAAACCTCTGACATCATGTGGATTTCTTTTCATTACCGCAGCACAATAGTGTGAACTAACCCTTGTAGGAAGTGGGAAATCAACAGAACTACTGGCAGGCAGGGCCGGATTTTCTTCTCAGGAGCCTGTAGACAGAGAAATCCCCCATAAAAAGAGAGACCCACACCCAAACACCCCCCCCCCCCGCCCCCTGCTGTCCTGATGCTTAATATAATAAGGGCTGGTGCAGACCTGGGTGATCCTGGACCGCGCAATCGTGTGCAGTTGCACACAGCGGTTGCAGTGCAGCCCCATTGATGTCAATAGGGTTACAACAGCGCGACATTCGCAGAAAAAAGGCACATGTACCTTTCTTTTCCATACATGACACGCAGCTTTTTTCGTGTTCGATTGCAAGGAAGAACTAGAAATGGGGAAACCCTGTGATCCGCCCGGCGCAACTGGGGTGTTGTTAGAAAATAATGGCACCGCCAGCGCGATCAGCAGTGGCGTGCAAAACCGTGACCACATGGCAATTCGCTTAGTTTTGTGCACGATACTGCGTGGTCACAGATCGTGCAAGTGTGAACCTGGCCTATGGCAAAGCAACCCACATCCAAGCCCCCCTGCCCACCCACCCTCCTCCTCCTTCCTGTCTTTCCTGAGGTCACACGGTCTCAGTCAAGCCAGGAGGACTGTAAAAAAAAATGCCTGAAGGACAAACAATCCAGTGTGTAGGTGAACCTCCAGTGTCTAAAAGAAAGTAAATGCAATATGCACTGTGGGTGGGCCTCCTACTTTTTAGGATCAGCTCCTCGGTGTCCTTGTTGAAGCCCTCCTGGTGGCATTTCATACAGAGCCTAGACAGGGTGGAGTTGAAGTGGTGGGGGCAGTTGCTGTCCAGGGCCAGATATGGGCGGGGGGAGGGGACATCCTGGTGCTGGTAACCCTGGTGTGACACCAGCGGGTCTCCTAACCTAGAGATAAGGCAGACCCCTATGGGCAGCATCTCTCCACCTCTGCAAGCGGTTCAGGTCCCCGATTGCCCCAGGTGATGGCCCGAGGTGTACATGTAGCCCGGATCGTTCCTCCTGCCCCTCAGTTTCCTGCAACGATCCCTGTGCCTCTGAACATCCGTCTCCCAGTGATTAGTGGTGAGCGCCACTGCCAGGAGGGTGAGGGCTGCCAGGGTGAGGCACAGACCAGCAACTTCATAACACTGGAAAGGGGATCACAATCCGGGCACCAGCCCCAGCCCGCAGATCTTCCGCCGCTCACTGTGGATGGAGAGAAATGAGAGGCCGAGGAGGGAGGAGTCATCCCGGAGCCCCGCCACTGTCGGCCAACAGATGGATGTGCTGAATGCATTCATCTGTCTGATCGCACGTCCCCGTCTGTCCTCACCAATGATCGCTCACTGACCACATGACATTGGGGGATCCTGTCAGGCGGGTGACGCCCCTATGTGGAGGACACCTGTAGGCAGATGTCTACATTACCTAATGGAAAATCCAGGCCCTGCTGGCAGGGTCAAAAGGTAATAAAACTATGTTACCAATAATATACTTAAGGCCAAGAGCTTTCTGACTGAGTAGGAAATGGCTGGGTTTTTTTGTCCCATCTTTGTCCCTTTGGAGAGGCCCATCTGCAGACACAACACAAAGCAAGTTGTCTTAGTTGTCCCCGGAACTAAATAACGCTTTCACAGCACCTTCGGCTCTTGCTTTCTACAGTTTCTTAACCGGGCAAGCGTCCTGAAAATCCCTTTCTGCCTTGTAAAAGGCATTGGATCTCTCAGGGTGGTCTTTCAATTTGAACCCTTAGCACCAAGAGTCATCCTCAGACTAACTAAGCTAGAAGGGAGGGGGGCACATATGATCTTTCATGGGTAAGTATGTACAGTTACCGTATGCTAAAATCGTTTGTAAATCCAAAACAAAAGGGGAGGGCTAGAATCCCTCTTCGGTGTCCCAGTTGGGTAGATTCACCATCTCTATTTATTCTGGTGGTCATTGTCACCAAACCAGATACTTATGGGAAACCAAAAATGTCCAGTTGTCACCAGAACTGAAGGTAAGGGTAAGTCTTCCAATGGAGGAACTGTGTTGGTGACTACTAAGAGGGGATATCTGTAAAAACAAAATCAGTCAAGGCAACTGGATTTGCTGTATTTTTCTTGAAGACGTTTCACTGAACATCCGACCAGCTTTCTCAATTTACAATGACTTGTACAAAATAATTATCTGGGAATAAATATGGTGAATGTTGCTCCAATCCACATAATCTGTTAGTCACAACCAGGTGTTAATGCATTTGCATAATTGGAGTCTAGGAGGTGTTATTAAGAGAGAGGTGTTAAAACAGCATTGTATGTGGCAGACACTAGATGTCTCCCCCACCACCTCTATTCTAGCTTGGCTTCTCCATTTTCACATAAATGGCCTCTTTCACGCCTCATTTAAACCAGTCTTCCTCCATGTCTAGGATGCGTACTTGACTGTCTTCAGAGGAGTGACCTCTTTCCTTTAGATGTAGGTACACTGCTGAATCCTGACCAGAGGGTTTGGCTCTTCTATGCTGTGCCATACGCTGGTGTCGCTGCTGTTTTGTTTCACCGATATACAATCCTGAGCACTCCTCGCTGCACTGGACTGCGTACACAATGTTGTTCATCTTGTGGTTTGGTTTATTAAGAGGGGAATTCCCCTCACTTTATAAAGATTGCCTCTCACTTCCTGTTATTATTATTATTATTACATAGTATTTATATAGCACCAACAGTTTATGCAGCGCTTCACAATATAGGGAAGACATTACAATCACAATACAATTCAAGACAAGATGGTGAGGAGGGCCCTGCCCCTGTTGCATCAATGGATGGGAAATCTTCCCAATAGGAAAAAAAAATAACTGACAGAGGATTTAACCCTTCCCCCTACTCTATTGTAGTGATAACTCCCTGCAGGGAGCCGCTGATTGCCCGGCCCTCATCTAGTCAGTCTAGGGCAGTGGTTCTCAACCTGTGTAACCCACATTTGCCCACGGTCATTAAGTCGCGACCTAAGTCACACTGCAATGGAACGCACAACAGTGTGGGTTCCTGTGCTGTGATGGAGCTCCATCCATATGTGCATTGCTTGTACAGCTCCCATGCGTGCCTTGTAGAGGTGCCAGGAGCCAGAATGTGATGTCACTCTGGTCCAGGCACCTCTACAGGACATGCGAGGAAGCTGTAAGCAATGCACGTATGGATGGAGCTCCCTCGCTGCCATACCCCCAGCCCACCTCAAATCTACACTTGGCGCCGGACAGCATATTTTGAATAGCTGCTCGGTGTGAGAGTGAACAGTGCTGTGCTATGGGGAGGCTAGGGAGCCTCTCACCTAGAAAAGTGGAAGCCATGCGGCGACCCACTGAACATGGGGTCGCGACCCACTTTTGGGTCACGACCCACCAGTTGAGAACCAAGGGTCTAGGGGTTCATTTTTCAGCCGCACACATTAGCACTAATGGCCCATAAATTGATGTCCACTTCAGGATTATGATGCTACTTGAACAGTTTATTGAACATACTCTGTGGGAGAGAAGGGTATAGGGTCTAGGTGTACAGGCCTCCTTAGCTCCAGACTCACCGGATCTTATCTTCAAGGGAATACATCTCCACAATCCATGAAAGAACACTGACTCCGCTCTGAAGTCCATCTAAATCCCAGGCACTTCAAGGTCACTGGTCCTGGCTCTTCCATCTTTCAGGCATTCTCCTGGCTGTAAGCCTCCAAGGAAACCTCTCCTTCAGCAGCTCAGCCAATTCCCACCCCCAGGCCTCGGCCTCGCCTGGGGGGGGGCAGGCTGAACAGGACCCAGCCTTAATCCATGGCTGGCCCAGGCGAGAGAGAGCCCACATGGCAGCTCCCACCCATATATGTACACTAACCCAGCAGACACCACTGGTTGAAACAAGCCCAGTGGTTGGCTGCTGTACTGTACACATATTACAATGTCTCCTATTGGCTGTCCCCCAATTTGACAGAGTCTCACTCTGCTCAGGGGGGTACAGACAAGGTTAGACACCTGGGAATTAGACACCTGGGAATTCTACAAATCCAGCCAGGCTGTCTACAGCCCTGGCACATCACTAAATGCATGGTAGTCCCATCCAGGGGCGTATCTGCCGCGAGGCAAACAAGGCGTTTGCCTGGAGTGGCAGATTCGCTGAGGGCGGCACCAGCCCGCGGGCCAATTGCAGAAGGGTTACAGACCTAGATGGGATGCCATCGGGACGCGGACGAGAAGATTCATATAACAATGATTAAATACCTTGTGAGTTCCACATTTCCATTGTCTCTGTTCTCTGCTGTATGCGGATCAGTTCCCTGCTGTGTATTCCGTGTCGGATCTGACAGACGCTCGGCTCCTCTGTGCTTAGATTGCACCATATATGTGTCTGACCACAAAGAAAAGGGAAGTGTGGTGCAATTGTACTGTAGCTGTGATGTTTTCAGCTGTTCCTCCAGCGCTGTGGCGGGTCTCCGATCCAGCGCTGATTATTTTTACTCGTTCTCTATCACGGCAACTTCCTAACTCCTAATAGTGAAGGCGTGAGGTATTCCTATTCAATATCTCATTCATTTAACTAAAAGAATGATTATTATTTCCACAGATTTCTTCCCTTGTGAAGTTGAAGTTCAGTACATGGGAGATGAATTTCTGGAACACCGAGAGAATAAGAAAGACATTCATTTTTTGTAGAAGTACAACTGATTTTGTTTTTTGTTTTTTTAAAGTGACATTACTTGCTGGCATAAAATGTTTAACTGGAGGGCATTGGGGATAGTAAGCCGTCGGCCGCGTCCCCGCA
>NW_017306747.1:343282-351026 GCF_000935625.1 Nanorana parkeri
GGGGGGGAGCAGCAGGGGGCTGTCTTGCCTGGGGCAGCACAAAGTGTAAATACGCCGCTGGGAAGACCCTCTCCCTTCCTGTCCTGGGGACATGCAGAGCATTGTGGTACTATGTGGCAGAGATGTGTAAGTCTCAGGACTGGATGAAGAGAAATACAGATCCTTTGGCAGGTATAACACCTCCCATATATGTGTTTCATCTGTTTATTTATCTGTTTTCCTTGAGTTCATCTTTAACCACTTAAAGACCAGAGTGTTAGACCCCCTTCCTCTCCCAGGGCATATTTCAGTATTCAGCGCTGCGGTACTTTGGCATTTATTCCGTCATGCAGCGCTGTACTGAAATGAATTTTATACCATTTTTTGTGGACAGATAGAGCTTTCTTATGGTGTTATTTAATCACCACTGGGGTGTTTTTTTTTAACTATATAATGAAAAAAGTACAGAAAATGTTGAAAAAAAAACTGTTCTCCCTACGTTCTGTTATAAAACATTTATTATTAGCCAATTTTTTGGTAAAATATAAAAGTCGGGGTCACGTCGGGTAAATAGACACCAAACATGTCAAGCTTTAAAATTGCGCGCACCCGTTAAATCGCAAAAAACTACAGTACCCAAAATTGAACATAGCCGACGCTTTAAAAGCTTTTACCGCTCATCAGTTTAGTGTTATCAGTGATTGATGGCCCTAGACTTATTGCTCTCACTCCGACGTTCACTGCGATATGTAACATGTGCGGCGCAATGGATGTAATCGGCGGTGTCGCACGTAGGCGGGCTTGACGCATGTTTGCGTGTGCATGTGGGGGCGGGGGACTTAAATTTTTTTTTATTGCTTTGATATGTGATTTTTTTTTTGTAGCTTAAATTTTTTTAAACTTTTTTTTTCTTCACTGAACTTTATTGCTATCACATAGGGAGCAGACAAGCTCCCTATGTGATAGCCAATTTGCAGTGACAGGTCCTCTTTATGGAGACATCAGGGGTCTTTAAGACCCCTAATGTCACCTTGGGACCCCCAGAGAAGCTGATGAAGCAGAGACCTGCTTCACCAGCTTCTCTCCGGTTTCTGTACCGGAGAGTGACACTGAATGCAGGAAGTGATGTAATACACCTCACTTCCTGCATTCCGAAGAGGAGGGGGAGATCAAACGGAGCTCGTGTATTGATCTCTGGCCGCAGAGCTGCTGTGCTGTGTGATGTGTGCGTTTGTCTGTTTGTTTGTATGTCTGTAATGTGTGTGTTTGTGTGTTTGTGTGTGTGTGTGGGGAGGGGGGATTATTTATTTATGTTTTTCCCTGTTGGAGGGCCTTCGGGGAAATTTTAGGGGTCTAAAAAGGGGACCCGAAATTCGTTAGCGGTAGTCTGTACGAAACGTCGTTTCGTTCGTTCGTTGCAGCAAAGTAACATTTGAGATTAAACACAAACCACACTTTTAGAGAAAATCTTTTTGACAATTCCTTTAATGTAAACAAAAAAAAAATGGCTCCATCGATGTAATCCAACGTCAATCACGATGCAATTCGTTAGCGGTAGTCTTTACGAATTGTGGTTTAGTTTTCGTTCATTCGTTGCAACAAAGTGACAGACATTTTTATTTTCAAATGTCACTTTGCTGCAACGAACGAACGAAAACGAAACGACAATTCGTACAGACTGCCGCTAACGAATTTCGTCTGAATCCGAATCCCGAAACGAATTGAGTTTCGGACCCGAATCCCGAAAAACGAAAATAACGCAAAATCCGAAACGAAACTAAGCTAATTTTTTGCTGGTGCACGTGTCTAATTATTAAACCCACAGACAAGGCCAGGAACATTATTATTAGTCAAAATCATTGATATAAACAAATGTGTCAACAAATATTGAAAAATGAGACTCGTGTAGGTTAGTATCTGCTAGACATGTCCACTGCCAAAAAATTAGTTTCGTTTCGTTTTAAATTCGGATTTGTGTTATTTCGTTTTTCAGGATTCGGGTGAGAAAGTCAATTCGGATTCGGAATTCGGATTAGTTTGCATTCGTTATGTCTGTAATTCGGAATTCGGATACATCCGAATGTCCGAATTTCCGAAAATTCGTCCGAATTTCGATTCGGAACGAAACGAATCGCACATGTCTAGTATCTGCATTCGGGTCAAAAGAGGGAATATAGTCCCTCTAGTTTGACTCATGTGACTATGCATTGCCATTCGATTGTAACCTTTCACATGTACTCTACTGGTCACCTGTATATTTTGATTGTATAATGTTTTTATTATTTTCTCCTCCATTTTGTTAAATGTGACTATTGAAAAATGCTTCTCAATAAAAATGTATTACGTAAATAAAAAAATAAAAATGAGAAGTGGTATAAAAAGATTTCCACACAACTGACTCAAATGTTTTCTAAATGAATTCCAAGCAGTAATTGATGAAGCAATAGAGGGAGGTATTTTTCCAAAAAGTACTGGAGGTTTCTGTGAAGTGCAACATTCTAAAGAACCGATTTTTATACACACCCTAAAATTCGTAAAGAGGCCCATAAGATCGGGCATCGGCTTTTATAATGAGAATGCAAGTAAATTTGCGGTCCGCCGCTGATTTTGCTTTGGTCTAATATGTTAGCTTTGTAATATTTGCCGACCTCCGGGGGCCCCCATACCTACATAGGCCTTAGGCCTGAACTTGCATCGCATCCACAGCGGCGGCCGCCAATGAAACAATTATTCATTACCAACATTATGTTTCTTTTTGACTAAAAGAGTTCTAAAACCAGCGGTGAAGTTCAACCATTTAACCAGTTGACATCCGCGGTGTTAAACCCCCTTCCCATCCAGGCCATTTTTCAGTATTCAGCGCTGCGGTACTTTGACTGACATTTATTCCGTCATGCAGCGCTGTAACTCTTCACTCATCCTCATAGTTCTAGCCGACCTGTGGCAATGAGACTGTCACAGGTCGGCTCAGTAGATCGGGAGGTGAGAGAACACATACCGGCGTTCGCTCGCCTCTCGATCCTGTCACGGCTCTCTGCCGTGACAGGGGAGGGGATGGATTCCCCCCTCCCCCGCTCCGATCCGCCAGCGCTGACTGGCGGAACGGACGGGGGAGGGGGCGGGTACAGCTGGCTCTGCCTCTAGATAGGCGGAGCCAGCTGTCACTCACACAGCTGGGCGGATCTCGACATCGATGTCGGGATCCGCTCCGGCTGCGGCGACTCAGTATACCGCGAGCTGTAGCTCCCTATAGACTGAGCCTAGGGTGACGGGAGGACGCTAGTTTGTGTTCTCCTTTAAGCTACTTTCCCATAGCCCACTGATACATTATCTCTCATTTGAGATGCATACAACACAATAGTTTTTTCAGCGCTGTTTGCTCTAAAGGTGCCCACACACCTTGCGATAATCGTACGATAATCGCGGGAAATCCCGTGATCGTACGATTACCATAAGGTGTGTGGAAGCTGTGCGACCTCTGCTACTGTAAGGTTGCGCGACTTCTATCTTACGGACATGTTCGAAAACCCGCCGAGAATCGTCCGATGTTCGGCGGGTGTGTAGCACGTTCGTAAGATAAATGCCGCACGGGCCGGTGTGCGCAAGCACACACTGCCCGTTCGGCTTTGCGGTCATCGGAAGCCCGCCCCTCAGGGGGGCACGGCTTGCGATCATCGCAAGTACGATCTGCCTGTCCAAGATAGGCAGATCGTACGTTTTTTTAAGGACCTTACAACCATCGCAAGACTTTTGTCAGGTGTGTGCCCAGCATTATATTGAGCTGTACCGGTAAAAGCAAGATCGATCAGCTGGTCTTAGTGTGCATGGGATTGGAATGAGTGTATTGGTTGATTGACCAATTTTAATTGAGTTCGTAGTAGGGAATTCTGGTGATGGCTAGTAGGTGTGTTGTTTAGTGACCCATCATTTTTACTGCAATGAAATAAACTTTATATTTTTGTACTTCATCAGGCATTCCGATCCTCATTACATTGCCTTTAGATCTGATCCCCTTTGATCACATCATTTTCTTTTGTATAGTTGTTCACACTAGAGGATTGTTTGAAAGCCGATGGTTAATGTTGTTTTCACCTATGAATAGGGTTAATTAACTAATATTGGGTTTGGACTCTGGGTATTACTCTTTTTCTTAGGCCTATACAAAACCTGCTTAGATATTCTGTGGGTTTTACCATTCCATATGAAGGAGACGTTGGAGTTTTCTCAAGTATGATAGCTATAGGGGAATGGGGAGAGTCCTGGAAAGGTACAAGATATGGGGGAGAATGAACATTTTCATGAGATTAATCCTGCCTGCCCATGAAACTGTCGATTTAGCGAGATCCAAGCAAAGTGCTGCTACTTTAGATAGGAGTGAGGTATAGTTCAAAGTCTTTTAAGTATTTACTGTAGAACGTGGAACAGAAGATGTGGATAGATGTGGCCGGAATACCCAAACATACTGGTTGTTGAATAATCACACTTCTTACAAGGCGTACAGTTCCTAGTGGAAGGTCCATCTTCTCCCCCTCAATCGGCCAGAAGTGTCTCCATTCCCACAGAGGTTCCAGCGTGTACTCTGCTTCAGGACAGACTGTAGCCTGTACCAGTGGAGGTTCCTGTGGTTACTCCAGTGTCCCCATGACCTCTGCTAACATGGGTGAGGTCCTTGTAATGGATCCAGCATAATCAATGTAGCACATGGCATTCCATGAGGGTAGGCCTTGAGGGCCTAGCCCTCAGGCCTGGGCAGCAGACCAGCACCTGAGCACCAACCTCCCATCAGGGGAGTGGCAGGGGAGTGGCATGACCTCTGTTAACATGGGTGAGGTCCTTGTAACGGATCCAGCATAATCAATGTAGCACATGGTGAGGGCCTAGCCCTCAGGCCTAGGCAGCAGACCAGCACCTGAGCACCAACCTCCCATCAGGGGAGTGGCAGGAACAAGAGAGCCCCATTTCTGAGCGTGCTCATGGGTTTTGCTATAGCCAATACCTCCTACTGCAACGCTTGGCTGACACGGAACCACTCTCAAAATGATACCACTCCAGCACAGTACTCTGTCACAGCAAAGCCTGGTGGATGAAGCACATAGGTTACTCATGAGCACACCCTACTGGCGAAAAAACAATATCTACATCAAAAAACGAATAACACTGCTCTATTACATGGGGTGTTAGGTATTTTTCCAAAAAGTACTGGCGGTTTCTTTGAAGTGCAACATTCTAAAGAACTGATTTTTATGCACTCCATAAAATTCATAAGGACATTACCCAATCGTCTGGGGAGGCCCATAAGATCGGGAATCGGCTTTTATAATGAGAATGCAAGTAAATGTATACAATATAAAGTTTTTGAGGCCACATGCGGAGAAACAGTTTTCATATACACAAGACACTATAAACCTTATGAGCCAGCTGGAAGGCCGGGATATACCAAAGAAGGTCATTTTAGTGTCCATAGAGGTGGAGGCATTTTATACTCCAGTATTCCACATGATAAGTTTATATCTATTAGGTGAATGGTTATAAATAAATCCCTGTTAGTCTGTTGGAGTTCATTCTGAAACATAATACTTTGATTTTTTGCCGGATCTGCTACCTACGGGTACAGGAGTTGGCAATGGTGATTAGACATGTAGACATGTGCACCGGCAAAACATTCATATAGTTTAGTTTTGATTATTATTTTGCGTTACTTCGTTTTTTCGGGATTCGTGTCCGAAAGTCGATTCGTTTCGGACGAAATTCGTGAGCGGTAGTCTGTACAAATTGTCATTTTGTTTTCGTTTCGCTCGTTCGTTGCATATGAAAAGTATTATGACGCCTCTGCTCACAGACCCGAATGGCATTGGGGAGTTACCGAATGCTATGATGTAGTTGACAGCTGAGAATGTCAAATGGGCGGGGCTCCGCCCATCTGTTTACTTTCGGGCAGGGGATGTCATTTTGCGGCGAGTTTTCATCGGGTTCGGACGGTCGTCGGGCAGCGGGACTTTTTTTTATTTCACTGGGCGGCGAGCGTCCTGCATCGTGATTGGCGCTGGATTACATCAATGGAGCCTTTTTTTTTTTTTACATTAAAGGAGAAATAAAAAATTGGCTCTTTGTTTTTTTTCAATTAACTGCCTCCGGGCCGGCCGTAGTAAAAAAAACGTCCGCTTTAGACGTCCGCTCAGACACGCCCCCTCGCGCGCGCCGCTGGGCGAGCGGGAAATGGCCGATATTTAAAAACAGGCAACGATGCCTGTTACCATACAAGCGATCCGCCAGCTGTAGAGCTGGCGGATCGTGTGTATGGTGTAACGATCGGACCACAGCCCCCCCCTTCGCGGTCCCCCCCGCCGTTGTCCCGCTGATCCCGGGCTCCGCCTGTCGCCTCTGTCCCAGGGGGTCAGAGGGAGATCGTTACACGAGCTCCCTCCGGTCCCTTCTTCTCTGCAAGTAGTATAATACATCACTTCCGCATTCTCGTGTCACTCTCCAGCTTCACTCTCCAGCTTCAGAAGCTGCAGATCTGTGCTTCATCAGCTTCTTTTGGGGGGTCCTAGGTGACATCGGGGATCTTGGAGACCCCTGATGTCTCCATAAAGAGGACCTGTCACATATTTTGCTATCACAAAGGGGGGGGTTTTATTAGCCCCCGTATGTGATAGCAATAAAGTTTAGTGGGAAAAAAAAAGGAAAAAAAAATGTAAGTTCCACCCCCCAAAAAAATGTTTAAGTTACACATAAAAAAGAATAAAAAAATGTTTTAAAGTCCCCACCCATACATACACGCATGCAAACATGCGTTGGGGACGCATACGTGCAAAAAAGACGATTGCGCCCATTACGCCGCACATGTTACATATCGCCGCGAACGTCGCAGTGAGAGCAATAAGTCTAGGGCCACCAATCACTGATAACACTAAACTGATGAGCGGTAAAAGCTTTTAAAGTGTCGCCTATGGCCAATTTTGGGTATGGTAGTTTTCTGCGATTTCGCAGGTGCGCGCAATTTTAAAGCTTTACATGTTTGGTGTCTCTTTACCCGACGTGACCCGATCTTTTATATCTTACCAAAAAAACTGGGTAATAATAAATGTTTCCTAACATAATGTAAAAAAATAAAAGCCCCCAGTGTTGATTAAATACCACCAAAAGAAAGCTCTACGTGTCCCCAAAATATGGTATAAAATTGATTTCAGTACAGCGTTGCATGACGGAATAAATGTCAGTCAAAGTACCTCAGTGCTGAACACTGAAAAATGGCCGGGGACAGGAAGGGGGTGTAACACCTGGTCTTCAAGTAGTTAAAGGATTTTCTCTAAAAGTGTGGTTTGTTTATTGACTTTGAATTTTAACCCTTTAGTCAATGGGTAGGGGTACACGTACCCCTTACTCATTCACAAGGGGGAGGCATCTGGGTGCCCTCTTATTTAAAGGGGTACCCCGATGCAAATAATCCCCCTTGCCCGCAGACCACCCCAACCACCGGATCAGGGTTGTGGGGAAGAGGCCTTTGCCACTATCGGCATGGGGACACCCTCCCAATACAGAGGGAAAGTGGCCTGGTAAGGCACAGGGAGGGGGGGGCTCGATCAGCCCCCCCTTTCCTGCCCTGCTGGGCCAGTGCTAGGATCAAGGGTCTGGTAGAAATGTTAGGGGGGACCCCACGTTTTTTTGGGGGGGTTCTACCTTAGAATTCCTACCAGACCTAGAGGGCCTGGTATGGATTTTGGCGGGAACCCCACACACTTTTTTTGTTTTAACTGGGGGGGGG
>NW_017306747.1:351643-357442 GCF_000935625.1 Nanorana parkeri
GGGGGGGGGGCCCTCCTAACAGTCCTACCAGATCTAAAGGGTCTGGTATGAATTGGGGGGAACCTCACGTCTTTTTTTTTCCTCTTCTGCAGACTGTTAAAAAAAAAAAAATTATCAAATGTCATTGCTGCAACGAACGAATGAAATGACGTTTTGTACAGACTACCACTAACGAATTTCGGAATCGGAAATTCGGATTTGTTTGTATTCATTATATCTGTAACCAATATATGGGAAATTAGGACAAATGTACCCAAAATACACCAAGATGAACCCCTCGAAAATTACATTTCCTGACATTTGACAACATCTGTTCTTGTTTTACAGTAATATTCGTTTGAAGAAATACCAAATACGGGCAGTGATGTCCCCAAAATTCTCTATCTTCAGAGTTCTCTGGCCATATAAAACTGTTTTGGAATTTCCTCATTGGACGTTGGATGGATACAGAGGAACACCTTTGGACATTGCTGAACCCTGAAGGTAAATAATAGGGGAACATTTGTTTAAAAAAAATACTGTGTGGGTATTTGTATTTCTTTTGTAACTTACCGGCATGAATAGTGAATTGGTTAGGAGTATGAGGGACCTCTGAAAGCAGTTCATTAGAAAGGGGGCGACCACCACCTTCTTGCCCATAGGAAAATGCTAAAGAGCCCATCCGAATTGGGTGCCTGTGCTTCAGGAGGGAGACCCCCATTTTGGGAGGAGATCTTATTTAAAACACCCCCCAATGCTGAAGGGTATGTGGACAATTATCAGCACTGAAGGCAGACTACATGTTAGGAACCTGATCTGAAACCAGGGTCTCTGCTGTAGCTGGCGGTGGTTCTACCTGCTGAGCCACCTTAGAACCTTGGATAGCTCCTTGCCTGATCTCCTGTGTAATCCTCAGCTAAACTTAGTTTCTGCTGAACTCTGAACTCCTTGCTCCTCCCCTGAACTTCCTATTTAAGCCACGCCTCTACACTTCCTGTTTGCCAGATTATTGTGCTCCTGCCAATATCTTGCTTCCTTGCTCCTCCTGTGATACAATCCTCTCATACTGCTACCCGAGTTTGGCTGCTGATTTACCGACTACTCTCATAGTCTTCCACTCATAGTCTGATACCTTTGGCTACTGACCTCGGCTTGGTCTCTGATTACGCTTCTGCCAGATCCTACACTACTACCGTCTGCTTGTGTACCGAACTCGGCCTGTTTGACTACGACTTGGCCTGCTGTTTCAGCTACTGGACTCCGAGCCTGATCCAGATCGTGACACCACATGCTTGCAGCTGCCTTGCTATGGGGTTATCAGTCTGCATAGGTGGCATGAAAAGCAGGTTATATCTGGAAGGGAGAACACACTAGTTTTTTTGCTTCTAGTGCTCAAACTAATCCCCACATCCCTGGTTGGGTTGGGTTAATGTGGAGGTCTGCTATGGGGACTTATAGGAATCTGAAAACGCTCTTTAAAATATGGGGCATCCAATACATGAATACATGGTACCCCAAAAAAGTATAATAGTAACAAAAACACAGACATTGTGAAAAAAGCACTTCATTAAAAAAAAAAAATAGAGAAAACATTGCCTCCCAGTGTAAATCCAATGTCAAGCATGTCATACAATACAGGAGAATCAACGTCATGATTGACCCACCACTACGCCCACCACTATTCCCGTTGCAAATGACAGCTCCCTAACCTGCTACTAATTGTCAACAAACCCTGTATAATCATAATAATAATCATTTTGAAACATAGAATGCCGGCACTTGGCGCACTGAATATCACAGAGAAAAGGAGTGAATGATTTTGATATATTTCATATTTTTTCAGTGGTGAGGCATTTTTTTGGCGGGACTTCAATTATTATTATTATTATTTTAATTTTTTTTTTCACTAATTGTTTATTTCACATCATGTGAATAAGAGCGGTTTTATTGAACGTGATACGTAAACCTGTATTGGAACATTCTTTTTGCATGCAATCTTGTGGGACACTGTCACCACACTTGGTTAATCATTCTATTATATTTGAGATCACATCAGTGTATGTTTTTACTCATTGGACACTGTTTGGTTGTATTAACCAGTACACGGGTATGCCTTTTGTTAATTTGAATTGATAATTGACATGACAGGGTAAGGCATAGTCATCTTTTCCCAACCAAGAACAGCTGATTACAGCATCTGACCCCTTCTCAACTTCTCATTTCCCCAAATAAAAGACCAAACAGGATTGGGTATAAAATGGCTGTATCAGCCGTTTATTACAAAATCTCATAAAGTATTATTGTCATTTAAAACATGATATATGACAATATACCACAACTGTATCCCTATACGTAATTTGGCCTGAGGTCTGTGAAGGCACCACTTACTCAGCTAAAGTAGATCTCTGCTTACCCCTGAAAACCACTGGCCCCTAGCCGCAACACACCGACTCAGGGACAACCTAGGAAGTAACAGCAGAGACCTACCTACACATAGTTCTTCGACCTCTCTCTGCTGAACCCGCCAGAGAACAACCAGGACTACGCACCACAGACGAGTCCAACCGTATTCCCACGTACCGACACCTGCCTTCACAGGACCTAGGCAACACAGACAAAGGGAACACGGCAAAACAGTAATAAAATAGGAAAAGAACAAACTTAAAACAAGGGAGGGAGGGCGGGAATAGTACTAACCGTGTGCCAGCTCCAGACTGACTGGACCACCCTCCGCCCCCTCAGACCACCCCAGATGCTCCTCCCGGATTACTTCACCCGGCCAATCGATGGTAAGTGACCATCCCCCCACCCAACTTTACTAACCTTAACCCCTTACTCCCTGATTGCCTGCCCACCCTGTCATGCCGTCCTTTCGCCTATTCTTTTGTCTTTTGCTCCAGGACTTTCTCAACATTGTATTGAGGATTCACAGTTGAACACAGATTGAGCGCAACATATTGGCATCTATAAATGGGCACGGTTTAACAGCAAGGGCGTATTTTAGGGCAGCGTAAAAAATTGTTTTACTCTGCAGGTAATGTAAAAGTGTGTACAACCTCCTCAATGTTACAGAAAGTGATATAACCTCTGGAAGCTGCAAGGCTTCTACACATTTATGGGTTGACTTCAGAGTCAAATCTTCATGTTCCAGTCAAATAATGGCCCCCAGGTGGGGAAGGGGGGGTCATCAAGGTGCATCTGTTGACGCCTTCCTGTGACACTGGCACTGAATGTGATTGCTGATACCATAGTACAAGCTTCAGGAAGTAAATTCCCAATGACCACATGAGGGGCTGTTGGAACCAATAACATTGACATCTATGATACAGCTTTGATGCCAAGGTGTTCCTTGATATCCTGAACTGAATCAGCATGTGATACGCAAATGAGGACCATCAAAGGGTTCTTGGGGCAGGGACGCCCACACCTGTGCCAGCAATGCAGCATACATGCTGGTATGGTGGCTGGGACATATGATGGAACCCTCTTCCTGTGTGATCATCTGCACACACCTGGCTCACAAGCAGGAACAATGGTGACCTTTGTGACCTCCTGGACAAGACTGGACTCTACAATCAAGAATGTGATTCGCTGAGACCTGCTGGAGAGGAGTGTTCTGAGCACAGAGAAAAGGCCATGGCATGTGTGAATGAGAGAGAGAGAATGTGGTTGCTAGCTGAAGGATCCTAACCTCAATTCCTATCCCTACTAACCCCCTCCAAAGCCCCTCCCCATTTCCCTTAAAGGAGAACTATGGGGTCAGGGCTTTTCACCATTGTTCTCCTTAGGGTAACGGGAGGACACAAACTAGCGTCCTCCCGTTACCCTAAGCTCAGTATACCGCGAGCTACAGCAGAGAGCCGTGACAGGATCGAGAGGTGAGCGAACGCCGGTATATGTTCGCTCACCTCCCGATCTGCTGAGCCGACCTGTGACAGTCTCATTGTCACAGGTCGGCTAGAACTATGAGGTGAGTGAAAAGCACCCACATCATAGTTCTCCTTTAATTGTAATTAGAATGTATGTATATCCCTATTTGTAAATAAACCCAACACTTATTTAACCCCTTCGCAACCAGCGACGTACACTGTACGTCGCTGGCATCGGGGCTGTTTAAGCCCAGCTATAGACTATTGCAGTGAGATCTGCACTTCAATAGCTTATTTAGAGTGTAAAGGTAACATTGGGGGTCTTTTGGACCCCCAGCATCACCTTAAAGAGTACCTGTCACCACCATCTGCTATCAGATGGGGGGCTTGTAAGCCCCCCTATGTGATAGCAATTAAAGTAAAAAAAACAAAAACAGTTTTTATAATTAAAATTCAATAAAATAAATCTAAAAATAATGAAAAAAATTGTTTAAGTCCCCCGCTTTGCGAGCACGCGCGTCGCCACGTACACACACGTCAGGTGCGCCTACGTATGAAAACGACCAAGGCGCTAAACATGTTGGGTATCGCCGCGCACACAGGAGTGAGAGCAATAATTCTAGGGCCAGTTTTTTTGGGTATCTCTAAACTTATAACCTGTGGGGGCTTTTAAAGCGTCGTCTATGGACTCTTTGGGGTACTGACGTTTGTCGCCGTTTCACGGACGCACACAATTTTTAACCTGGGCATGTTGGGTATCTATTTACACATTGTAACCTCATCATTTATAAAAAAAAAAAAAAATTAAATGGGTATTATATTGTGTTTTGGGGCATTTAAGTCCATTTTTCACAAAATGTTGGAGTTTGATAAGGTGTTGCGCTAATATCGTGCAACATAAAAATTTGCAACTACCATAATTTTATTCTACAGGGTCCTGGCTTTCAGAAAATATATAATGTTTGGGGGGTTTTAAGTAATTTTCAGGTCTAAAATGTGGAATATAACATGAGTGCAAAAAAAAGAAAAAAAAAGGCCTCAGTCATGAAGGGGCTAAGATTCAGTTGTTCATCAGTAATTTCAGGCGCCCCCAAAGCAAAGAATGTCTACAGGGGCTCTTTGGATTCTTTCTAGTGGAAAACTCAGATGATTTCAAACTGTGAGAACATTTTGTCTACCGGGGTGTTTGATGGATTGCGTTAGCAGCCCACTGATTTGCTTCCCTGGTCGGAGCAAGAATAAAGCAAAGCACGACAGCTGCTGATCAGCCGATTTAAAACCCGCTCCTACAATTTGAGAAATAGTTATTTAAACCACACAAGTAAACCACACAAGTTTACTAACAACAAGTCATGGTATTCATAAAACCTTTATCCAGTCACTTCCAGTTTACAAATGAGGAAAGCAGGTACACGGGTTAGCAGACCACACGTTACATATACCACATAGGACATAATCATATATATTTATAATACATAAAAGGTGGTAAAACATAAATTATATATAAAGACACTTGGCAACTCCTTGCTTTGGGGAATAAAGTGAATTTATAAGAGATTTTGTAAAAATGTCTTCAATCTGTAGATCTAGCAGTGAGGATAACATTGAAGAAGACCAAGAAATGGTGCAGGAGATATTTTCCAGAGTCCCTCCAAGGTGTGAGCATTCCACACACAGGAAGTGAATGTCATTTCCATCTCTTCTCACAGATGGCATAAATATATTTGCTACAGATATCATCGTTCCATCTTCCAACACTAGACACATAAACACAGTCCTCATTAAGCAAATGATTTGGCTCTCCGGCTCCCCAAAATCTGCCAGAGAAGAAGACAAAGAATTACAGCAAGTCCCCAACTTTTCCGAGTTACATTCTCATTCGATGACAAGCAGCAGTATCTCATTCAAAGCATGAAAAGTCCAATAATATTAAATAATATTAAAAAAAATA
>NW_017306747.1:357682-418405 GCF_000935625.1 Nanorana parkeri
ATTTTAATAAATAATATAAAGCAGACAACCTTTGTTTGGCTTGATACAGAAGGGAAGATTATAATCAGATATCGTATTCCAGTAGACTAGTACTCAACATCTACCAAGTGGGAGCTGTGTTATGAGTACTAAAAGTCACATGTAGTTCCAGAGGCGTAACTAGAAACCTCCGGGCCTGCTGACCTCTGCACTCTGCGTCACACCGCTCACCTCTGCGTCACACCGCTCACCTCTGCGTCACACCGCTCACCTCTGCACTCTGCGTCACACCGCTCACCTCTGCCCTATGCGTCACACCGCTCACATCTGCACTCTGCGTCACACTGCTCACCTCTGCACTCTGCGTCACACCGCTCACCTCTGCACTCTGCGTCACACCGCTCACCTCTGCACCCTGCGTCACACTGCTCACCTCTGCACTCTGCGTCACACTGCTCACCTCTGCACTCTGCGTCACACTGCTCACCTCTGCACTCTGTGTCACACTGCTCACCTCTGCACTCTGCCTTACAACTGACCTCTGAAATCAAATTTTTCTAATTGATTCACCTGTGTTAAGTCCTGTGCAGCAGCCTTCTGTGGAACCACCCTGCACCTGCTTACAGCGCTTTTGCCTCCAGCACATCTCCCCCCCCCTCCTGAGACCATCTGTACCCCTCCTGAGGCCCTCCGCACCCCTCCTGAGACCCTCTGCACAAGACGTCAGGCCGGCATTCTAGAGCAGAGAGGCAGACCAGAGTATGTACCAAATTCATATACTATTATTCTGCATTGCTTTATAATGTATTGCTGGAATTTGTAGTCATCTACAGATGATGGCATTCTGCATTAGAGTGTAAGCTCCTCTGTACAGAGACTGCTGTGACTGGTTCAGTGTCCTCTGTACAGTACTACGGTATCTGTCAGAGCTATATAAATGTATAATAATAGTGTGTGACTATGGGGGGACATTGTAGTGTAAGCTCCTTTAGTGCAGAGAGAGCTGGGGGGGGGGGGTTAGGGGGCCAGTGAGATGCCGTTATGGCACCCCCCCTTGGGAGCAGGAAGTGGGAGCCCCGAGAAAAGATCTTGCACCAGGGCCCTTTGTTTCTTTGGTCCGCCACTGAATAAAAAATATGCTATTTTTTGCTAACAAAAGTTCAGAGCCAAATGGGACTGAGTGCCCCATGCACTAGGTCCCCCGGGGGATTAAAAAACTATTTTTGTAACTGAAGTGACAATTCCTCTTTCATGTGCAATCACACATATTCATATTTTTTCATCACATTTTCAGGCTCTGCTTCCTGCTCCAAATGTTACACAGCGGGTGGGCTTTACTGCTCCTTTTCACAATGAAAATGTATGAGTTGGTTGACTCTCTGAAAAACAATGTACTGTCCATGTGACCGATATCTCAACACTTAATAATCAGGAAGGTTGAATGAGTCAAGTAGAGATCTCTCTCCAGTGGCTGATGTACAGATTTCTATCTTCATATGAAATACTGCATAGTCGGGATGCACCGATATATCGGCCGCCGCAAGCTATCGGCCGAAAATGGCACTTTTGGATAAATGGCGAAAGTGCCATTTTCCTGCCAATACATCGGCGCATCCCTGCTTTCTTTCCTCCCCGCTGGGCGCTGCTCTGTGTCCCAGAGGAGAGAGAAACTGTGACAGCCAGCCAAGCGCTGCAGGAGGAGAGCACTGTGAGCGGCCGGCGTTTCACCTCCCACACCGCTCAGCGTCCTATTACAGTCCGGCAGAGCGGTGTGGGGGGGGGGGGGAGGGACACAGCCCGTCCTGGCACAAGTATAGAGGATTCCTGTTCATTTATAACAGGGGCTGCAGAAAAAGAGATTGAGGACTCTGTGTCTCCGAGGACTCTGTGTCTCTTTTAAAAGGGAAATATCAGGGGTCTGTATAGACCCCTAATATTTCCCCCAAAGCCCCCTAAAAGTAAAAGTAAAAAATAAAAATATTTAATAAAAAATTAATAAATAAAAAGAAATATAACAAAATTAAAAAGTTTATAAAAAAATTAAATATTTTTAAAAAATTACACTTTTTTAATAAAAAACGTTTTCGGTTTCGGCCTGACAATTTTTTTTATTTCGGTGCACCTCTACTAAATAGTATCCGGCAGATCTGCATTTACTGCAATAAACTGAAATGATAACGTGTACACACAACTTACGTGTAGGATAACTCTGTGCCATCAATCCACTTAAATGTACCTTCCGTCTCCAAATCTGTCAGACCAATCCAATAAAATGTTTTGTCATAGTTTTTCAGCATGAACTTCTACGAAAGCAGAGAGGAAGAAATAAGTGTAATAAACCTAATGTAAAGAAAAAGGCCTATTAACAGCGGAGAGCGGATGATTGAAACATATGTATTGATTCTTGTTTAGTGTTACTATACTTGTAATAAGCAAGAAACAGCCAAAAAAAATTATCTCTATTGTCAGCATATTCATATTAAGTACAGGCAGTCCCCGGGTTACATACAAGATCGGGACTTTAGGTTTGTACTTAAGTTGTATTTGTATGTAAGTGGGAACAGGTACATTTTTTAAGTGTAACCCCAGCCAAAAAAAAACAAGTTTTGGATAGCATAGGGAAGGGTCACGTTTGTTTTGCTGTCTGTTCCCCTTTTTCAGAAGATTATAATATAATTTTTTTTTTTTACTTTTATTTAAAATGACACCAAAAAAAGTTTTTTTCTATTTTTAATTTTATTTTATAAACTTTATTTTTTAATTTGTTTGCATTTTTTATTTATTTAACTTTTATTTACTCTTTTTTTTACATTTTTTTGTCTTTTTAATTGTCTTTTTTTTTTTTTTACTTTAATACTGGGAGCCATACCCAGCTTGCTATCGGCTATTTCAAATTGCAATAGCCAATAGCAGGAGCCATAGCCAGCCTGCTATCGGATATTTCAAATTGCAATAGCCAATAGCAGGCTGGCTATTGCATCTGCCCACTGGCTGCTGACAATCAGCAGAGGAGGGGCCTGAAGGAGAAAGTTCTCTATCAGGTCCTCCCATGCTGATTGGCAGCAGGCAGTGGGCGGGTGCAATAGCCCAGATAGCAAGGATAACTTGCCACAAACTTGTGGCAGGGTTAAATTGTAATTCTTGTTAACTTGCTGCGCACATTCCCTGGCAAGTTGTAGACTTGCAGAACACTCGCAGCACAAGTTCTAGGTGACAATTTTTTGAATTTGAAGCAAATTTGCTTGGCAAGTCTCCAGCAAGAGTCCTGCAGGTCTTAGCAAGAGCTCTGCCAGCTCGCTGGTCTGGAGACTTGCAATGCAGACTTGCTGTAATTGTGCAACAAAATTGTTAAGCTCGGCAAGTCTGCAATAGTTTAGCAAGTCATTCTCAAACTTGCAGCTCAATTTCTTGCTATCTGGGAGCCAGCCTGCATTTTACAATATCCAATAGCAGGCTGGGTATGGCTCCCAGCCTCCCAGGAGGCAGGGGGGCAGGGCAGAGGAGCAGCGGCCAGACCGGGGGAGTGGAGGAGCGTCGGACCGGCGGAAGAGAAGCGGACGGACCGGGGGAAGAGAAGCGGACGGAACGGGTGAAGAGAAGCGGACGGAACGGGTGAAGAGAAGCGGACGGAACGGGTGAAGAGAAGCGGACGGACCGGGAGACAAGGAGGTACGGATGGACCGGGAGAAGAGGAGGAACCGGCTGGGACAGCAGCGGAGGTAGGGGGGCAGCGGAGGAATGCAGCGGTCTGTGTCCCCGCTGCCTCCGCCAAACACAGGCGGGGAGAGCAGCAGGGAGACAATTTTTTGAATTTGAAGCAAATTTGCTTGGCAAGTCTCCAGCAAGAGTCCTGCAGGTCTTAGCAAGAGCTCTGCCAGCTCGCTGGTCTGGAGACTTGCAATGCAGACTTGCTGTAATTGTGCAACAAAATTGTTAAGCTCGGCAAGTCTGCAATAGTTTAGCAAGTCATTCTCAAACTTGCAGCTCAATTTCTTGCTATCTGGGAGCCAGCCTGCATTTTACAATATCCAATAGCAGGCTGGGTATGGCTCCCAGCCTCCCAGGAGGCAGGGGGGCAGGGCAGAGGAGCAGCGGCCAGACCGGGGGAGTGGAGGAGCGTCGGACCGGCGGAAGAGAAGCGGACGGACGGGGGGAAGAGGAGCGGACGGAACGGGTGAAGAGAAGCGGACGGAACGGGTGAAGAGAAGCGGACGGAACGGGTGAAGAGAAGCGGACGGACCGGGAGACAAGGAGGTACGGATGGACCGGGAGAAGAGGAGGAACCGGCTGGGACAGCAGCGGAGGTAGGGGGGCAGCGGAGGAATGCAGCGGTCTGTGTCCCCGCTGCCTCCGCCAAACACAGGCGGGGAGAGCAGCAGGGATTTGAAGGGACACAGGCCGCTGCAGCCCCAGTTCTCCTAAATGTTAGACATGTGCGATTCGTTTAGTTACGAATCGAAATTCGTACGAATTTTCCTGAAATTCGTACGAATTTTCCTGAAATTCGTAAATTCGGAAGCATCCGAAATCCGAATTGCAGTTTCCAAATTATATCCGAAATACGAAATTTCGGATCCGAATTTCTTTGAAACGGGAACTAATATTACCCCTGTAAATGAGGTTGAACAACATGACAAGATTTTTTTTTAAATCTGAAATACAGATCTGCTGCTGAGAGTTGCATTACAACACACAGGCAGGAATATACAAAATTCTGTTAACGGAATTTCGTTCCGTTACGAACATTCGTTATGATGAAGTTAAAAAACAAAATACCTTTGTTAATATATTGGAGTTGATGGTAGTTTTTTTTTTTTTATCCGAAATACGAAATTCGGATCCGGAATCCGTTAATGGAATTCGTATTTCGGATAAAAAAAAACAACTACCACATCGACTCCAATATTAACAAAGGTATTTTTGCTTTTTAACGTCATCATAACGAATGTTCGTAAAGTTACGAAAATGTGCCGAAACTAACGAAAATTCGTATTTCGTACGAATCCGAATTGAGTTTCGGATACGAATTACGAAATACGAAATAACTGATATTCCGAAACGAACAAATTTTTTGACGGCGCACAAGTCTACTAAATGTACCGGCAGCATGCGGCTGCCGGTACATTTAGGAGAACTGTGGACCTCGGTTCGTAAGTACGGGTTGTCCATAAGTCGGGGACTGCCTATAAATCACCAGTACATGTTCCCAAAAGTATACACAGCAAAGGAAGTACACTGCCAGGCCCCCAAAAAAACACCCACTTGTAAGGTCACCAGTAGTTAAGAAAGCTGTTAGATTATAATGGATATTCATTCGCTAACCTCACGCCTTTCTCTCCACCAACACCTGTGATGCTGGTCCCAGAAGGAGCCCGGGAAACATGATGGGGAGTGGTGGGTGGGGAATGGGGTGCATGTGCAGGGGAATCATTTTTACATGAAAGCCGACAGTCGACTGCAGGTGCGATAGCAGCCAGAAGTGTGATTACATCTCCCTGCTGCCACAGCCTTAGTACGAAGGAAGGCCAATAAGTTCTTACCCTCACCATGATCTAGATGTGCTAGGGATCTGATATTTTGCAGGTTTATAGGTGGATATCTTATAGTAATATTCATGCCAATTGTTGTTTTTGTAGGTCGTGGTGAATTATAGTTAGAGCCAAGAGAAATGGAGTCGGTGTCATGCTGGACAAAGTTGAATACCGAGCCGTGCGTTGCTTGTAGCTGACAATGCGCCTGCACATTGAGCTGCAGAAACTGTCACTTTTGTTCGCGATTGTTTCTATGAATCTCTGCCCCATCCACCTTACTCACCTGACCTGGCACCTTCAGACTTCTTCCTGTTTCCAAATCTGAAGAAACATTTACATTACATTTCCACAATGATGAGGCAGTCATTACCGAAGTTGATAGCTGGCTTTCCTCCAAATCTGCATACTTCTACTTTTACGCAGATGGTATTAAAGGTCTGTTCCACAGATGTGAAAAGTGTGTAACCGTAGGAGGTGGATATGTAGAGAAGGAAGAGTCAGTGGACTAAATTTCAGATCCCTAGCACATCTGGATCTTGGTGAGGGTAAGAACGTATTGGCCTCCCCTCGTACTTACTTCCACACCAGCAAAAGGGTTAAGATCCACCTTGATGTATCAAGCCAGCAGTGTCACCAGGCCAGATGTCACATGGTGCAGCTGCCAAGTGTCACCCGGTGCTCATGTCATTACCTTACACGTGATGTCTTTATGCATGCACATAATGATGGTACTTGCACAAAGAGAGGAAGGGACATTGCGGTGGGATAAGGTATGTCGCTAGGTCCCTTGCTCTCTTGTGCAGCTGTCAGGCTCCTGGTCAATGACCGAGTGCCCCACTTTTCACAGGGAGTGACACCAAGACTGAAGGGTAAAGTACAAAGATGACGTTTTGAACCATACCTGCTCTGCCTCACTGGTAATTATAACCAGATGACTTTCCCTGTTGAGGCACATCTTCTCAGCTTGTGCCCAACTCAGCTGAAATTCAGAGAGGAAGTAACAATGGTTCTCAAATTCCAGCCAACCATTCTCACATGAAGCTTCTGGCAAAATAAATAATGCAGGTTAGATACAGCGTGGGCATGTAACCACAATGAGAAGATGACAGAGTATCTGCTTTGACTTGTCCATAAAAAAATAAGTAAATCCATTTGCTGCTTTTCAACATCCATCTTAACCAATCCTTTGCTGTGCGTGAAGGAAAACTGACATCTTGGTAGCAACTGCATTATGGTAACTGTTCTTAAAGGAGAACTATGGGGTTTGGTGCTTTTGCACATAGTTCTCCTAAGGGTAACGGGAGGACACAAACTGGCGTCCTCCCGTCACCCTAAGCTCAGTATACCGCGATAGCTGCTGCTTGCAGTATACTGAGACAACGCAGCTGAAGCGGATCCCGACAATTATGTCTGGATCCGCCCAGCTGCGTGAGTGACAGCTGGCTCTGCCTATCTAGAGGCAGAGCCAGCTGTACCCGCCCCCTCCCCGTCCGTTCCGCCAGTCAGCGCTGGAGGATCGGAGCGGGGAGGGGGGAATCCAGTCCCTCCCCTGTCACGGCAGAGAGCCGTGACAGGATCAAGAAGTGAGCGAACGCCGGTATGTGTTCGCTCACTTCCCGATCTACTGAGCCGACCTGTGACAGTCTCATTGTCACAGGTCGGCTAGAACTATGAGGTGAGTGAAAAGCACCCCCCCTCATAGTCCTCCTTTAAACAACTGTTAAACTTGTCTATATTACTGAGATAGATTTACCATCCTGTGTCTTGCTTCATCAAAGAGCTGAGATTATCTTTATGACTCTGTTCCGGTGGCTTGTCTTACTGTGAAAGCTTCCCCTTTTATTCAAGGGTCTCTGTTCCTAATTGATTAAATTGATGAATACTCCCCCACCCCATCTCCTTATCAATTTGGATCAACGTATGTGGAAAGGTCACAGGCCAGGGGGCATAGGCACAGGCATTTACAATTTCTGTAAAAGTTTCAGGGGAGTTTAACATGGCAGTTCAACTAAGGCCCCTTTCACACGGGGCTGATCAGGAGAGGAAACGTGCACGGACCCGATCGAACCATCCATGTGAAAGGTAGAATCAAGAAAGTATCTGCAAACAACAATGGTTCACTCCAGACAGACTGCAAGTGAACCTATATTACTCCATTGCTGCTGCTGAGGCCTTGCCTCCTCCACCCCCTCCCCTGTCCCCTCTGCCATGCCGCCATTGGTACAGCTGATACCCATGTAAGGGGGCCCCCCAGGCTCCCCGGAAACCCTCACACGGATACTAGCCGTATCCCCCTGATGGCAGTGTTCTATCAAAGTTTTTGACTAAGTTAGAATGTGTGACCGGTCACATGGTCACACATTTTAACGTAATCCCGCCCAGTTTTTCGGCAGTGGAATGTGTGACAACCAATAGGTCAAGCATCCCAACGCTTTCTCAGCTGTTCCGGGGCAGATCGGCATCGCAAATCGTATGTGCAGGAGAACCGATCTGCCCTGGAACAGCTGATCCATCGTGAAATGTCACTTCTTCCGACTTTGTGAGTGGGGTGGAATGTGAGATCGCAGTCACAGAGTCAGACAGAAGTGACATTTCAGGACCGATCAGCTGTTCCGGGGGCAGTTCGGTTCTTCTGCACATACGATTTGCGATGCCGACAACCAAACAGTGTCCAATGTGTAAAAACATACACTTATGTGATCTCAAATATAACAAAACGATCAACCAAGTGTGGTGACTGTGTCCCACAAGATTGCATGCAAAAAGAATGTTCCAATACAGGTTTACGTATCACATTCAATAAAACCGCTCTTATTCAAACGATGTGAAAAAAACAATTAGTGAAAAAATAATAATAATAATAATAATTGAAGTCCCATCAAAAAAATGTCTCACCACTGAAAAAATATGAAATATATAAAAATCATCCACTCCTTTTCTCTGTGATATGCAGTGCTCCAAGTGCCGGCATTCTATGCTTCTAAATGATGATGATTATTATTACATAGTATTTATATAGCGCCAACAGTTTGTGCAGCGCTTTACAATATAAGGAAGACATTACAATTACAATACAATTCAAGACAAGATGGTAAGGAGGGCCCTGCCCGTGCGGGCTTACAATCTAAAAGGGAGGGGCAAGCGATACATGAGGAGGGAGCTGTGTGGAGATAGACATGTGCACTGCCAAAAAAATTTGTTTAGTTTCGTTTCGTTTTAAATTCGGATTTGTGTTATTTCGTTTTTCGGGATTCGGGTGTGAAAGTCAATTCGGATTCGGACGAAATTTGGTAGCGGTAGTTCGAACGTTCGTTTAGTTTTCTGTTCTTATTCGTTTCGTTCGTTCGTTTGCAGCAAAGTGACATTTGAGGGGGAAAAAATATTTTTCTCCTTCTCTAATGTCACTTTGCTCCAACGAACGAAACGAATAAGAAACGAATAAGAACCGAAAACTAAACGAACGTTCGTACTACCGCTACCGAATTTCGGAAATGGAAATTCGGATTCGTTTGCATTCGTTATGTCTGTAATTCGGAATTCGGATACATCCGAATGTCCGAATTTCCGAAAATTCGTACGAATTTCGATTCGGAACGAAACGAATCGCACATGTCTATGTGGAGATGGACTTTTTGAGAACGTGATAGTTGAGTGGTTGGGTTGAGGTGGGATAGGCTTCCTAGAAGAGATGAGTCTTTAGGGAACGCCTAAAGACAGTCAAGGTGGGAGATAGACGGACAGGTTTGGGTAAAAAGGTTCCAGAGGATGGGAGAGACTCTAGAGAAGTCCTGGTGGTGAGTATGGGAGGAGGTGACAAGGGAGCTGGAAAGCAGGAGGTCTTGGGAGGAGCAGAGACGGTTAGGGTGATATTTTGAGACAAGGTTTGAGATATATCTGGGGGAGAGCTGTGGATGGCTTTATAAGTGATCTACACCTCCTTGTTTGGTCAGTTGATAGCCTCCCATGGCTTTCAATATCATCTCGATACTAATAACACCCAAATCTATCTCTTTATTCCACAGCATACCCCTACAGTCTCCTCACACATCACTGACATATCAGT
The DNA here is from genome assembly GCF_000935625.1 of Nanorana parkeri. Classification (NCBI taxonomy): domain Eukaryota; kingdom Metazoa; phylum Chordata; class Amphibia; order Anura; family Dicroglossidae; genus Nanorana; species Nanorana parkeri. The sequence goes on from NW_017306747.1 coordinate 367,256, forward strand.
AAGGATGCCACTTCTGAAAACTCAATATTTTCAAAACTGCTCCCCCCACACACCCACCGTGCCCTCACCCCCAACTTTTCCATTGAGATCAAAAGTACAACTATCAGTCACCTGACCTCACCTTGCGGCCCCACATACAATCGTTATCCAGATTTTGAATTTTTCATCTCTGTAACATCTCCATAATACGTCCCTTCTTAACCATTAGTACCAAAGACATCCCAAGCACACCTTTAGGTTAGCCAGCAACAAGTTCACCTACTTAGGTTGAAAGCAGAGGTTTTAGTAACATATATTTGCAAATATATGGGGAGACACTACTGTTGCATTAAGGCACCTGTGATAAATGTGGTTCCTTGACTACTGCAACTCCTTCTTCACTGGCCTACCCCTAAACAGGATATCCCTCCTTCAGTCTATCATGAATGCTGCTGTCAGACTTATCCACCTTACCAACCACTCAGTGTCTGCCATCCTTCTCCTGCCAATCCCATCACTGGCTCCCTTTTGCCCAACTAAAAAAAAAAATGACATACAAAACTGTCCACAACTCTGCCCTGATCTACATGACCAACCTCGTCTCAAAATATCACCGGAATCATCCTCTTCTCTAAGGTGAGGTGAATATCTAGTAATATTGTCACGATCTAGGATCAGGCTCAGGGTCCAGTAGCTGAAACAGCAGGCAAATTTGTGGTATAACAGGCCGGGTTTGGTACACAAGTAGACAGTAATAGTATAGGAGCAGACAGAAGCGTAGTCAGCGAACAAGCCGAGGTCAGTAACCAAAGGTATCAGGTACGAAGCAGCAGACAATGAGAGTAGTCGGTGAATCAGCAGCCAAAGGTCGGTACACGGGTAGCAGTATGAGCGGATTGTATCACAGAGGGAGCAGGGAGCAAGATATTGGCATGAGCACAATAATCTGGCAAACAGGAAGTGCAGAGGCATGCCTGAATAGGAAGTTCAAGGGAGGAGCAAGGAGTTCAGAGTTCAGCAGCAACTAGGTTTACCTGAGGATTACACAGGAGATCAGGGAAGGAGCTATCCAAGGTTCTAAGGTGGCTCTGTATGTAGAACCACTGCCAGCTACAGCAGAGGCTGTTCAGATCCAGTTCCTGACAAATATACACAAACAGGATCATTGACTTACTTAGTTTTTCTATGTTCCCTAGATTTCGGTGAAGTCCGTTGACTGCAGGGGATAAAAACAAATATAAAATTATAATTTCATGGGTAACACAGTGCATTTGTATATTGCATCACCTTATTCAACACAGTTTTTTTAGTTCTACAGACAGGCTCGGAGATAATGAGCAGAGGGGCTGCATGGCTGGGAAGAGGAATACTCCCTGGAGAAGGGGTTAAAATAAAGTGGGAATCGGTTGATCTTACCTGATTGGAGGTTGGGGTCAGGTGTTGGGGAGGAGTTGCATGGGATGGTAGTGCAAGGGCTGATGGGCGTCCTTTCTGGAGAGTCGACAGAGGAATCTGGTTGTCCAGCCCACCCTCCCTCCTCTAATTTTGAAGTTGATGGCGGTTGGAATGGTTGTTTATGTCACGGCAGCTTGGCAGGTTAGGGTGTCTTTGTGGTTCTGTAAATGTCGGTTACAAAATGGGGGGCCATCAGTTCATCAGTTGGTATGGTGCCGGTGTCGGTATTTGTCCGAGGCCTGACCCCTTAGAACGTGGGAAGCAATAACTGTCCAGGAGCTAGTGGGGGTGCAGCTGGGGACATGGAAGTGGTTGTGGTAGAGGCCTAATTTTGGCTGACGGGCACCCAAAGACCCCTTCTCGGATCCAACAATCGTTCATATTATTCGTTTGTATCTTATTTTGGTTATTATGTTTGGCAATTGTACATTTTGCATGCTTAAATAAAGGGCTGCTGTGGCCATTTGAATGTCACGTCACGCAGTCTGTGTGTTCATTGGGGTTTTTAACAGAGGGAGGTCATTGACTGGATTCATCAGTCACGCATATGTAATCAAATTTAGGAATGAAGAAGTGATGCTAATCAAGTATATCATATATCAAATCTTATCTTTGCTGTTTTGGATTGAGTAGGGAAGAGGCAGGTTTTAAATGCTAATATGAAGATTAAACACAAAATTTATAGGTCAGTCTAAATAAACTTTATACCAATTTTCAGTTATAAGAGTATGATCAGTTGTGCTTTATTACAATAGGTCAAAAAATTAGATACACAACTTTAAAATCATTTAAAAGTTGCAAACAGGACCATGGCCAGATTTCCCACAAGGCCAACCAAGGCCCGACCTTGGGGCAGCAGGGAGTAGAGGGGCAGCAGGGGTGTGGAATTCCTATCTCCCGATGCCCTGGCGGGTAGTTGTTTTCTACATTTAGCCCTACTTTGGGCAAGCAGAGCTAAATGTACAGCGGCGGGGAAGCCGCTTGTTATGAATAAGTGATCTCTGCGACATTGTCTGCAGCCTGCAAGTCTGCCATTCTCCATGGGGGGAGGGGGTTGGCAGGTAGGAAGTGCATTGAGGAACCTAGCCTCGGGGCAGCAGAGAGAGTAAATCCGGCCCTGAGCAGGACCCTGCATTCCAGAAAGGTCCTTTTTGGTATACATTATAATCATCATATTAGTACTTTGTGCTTTTTTTTATAATCCATGAAGCCACTAGATGTCTTCTCGGTTGAATTACAGCATCATTCAACTCGCTTCCCATCTGACAGTCACTTTTTTCTCCTATCAGAATGCATCTCATCATTAATGAGCTGATTTTCTCCTTGTGCTGCTTCTCCCTTTTCCCAAGTGGATGGATTCTACTGTCTCTGCTGAGAGACAATAGCCATAAATATTATTCAGTGGCTGTAAGCAGCATGATATCACCCCCAGCATACCTGCCAAACAAATGGGGGAAAACTCAGCTAGGCAGCCCTTACCTCCTGCATGCTCCACTCCTGCGGTGACGCTGTAGCCTAGTCAGTCTCCCTCCCTCCCTTCAGATCCTATGGCCACAACTACACCGGGCAAAGGGGCCCTGTGGCATCTCATTAAATCACTACCGTCTCACTTAGACTTTGAGACCTTGGCTAGCAGAATGGAGACAACTTTGTGAAAAGACATGTCCGTAACAGGATGACCGACATACATTCCCGGGGGAAAAACTATGGAACAGGAGAATGTGTCTCTGCGTCAGACCATTTCAACTGTTGACCGTGCACACTCTGATATGGCCGCACGTATTACTCGCTTACAACTCCTTATTGATGTCTTGGAGAACTGCAATCGCAGACAGAACATTTGCATAAGGGACATTGCGGAAGCCACGGCTCCTGTTGACCTACGTTCCACAGTTGTGGGTGTCTTTAACCTCTTTCTGGATCATCCAGCGGGCTCTTAAATAACGATTAACCAAGTGCACAGAGCTCTTGGCCTGCAGAACTCTTACGCAATGCAACCTAGAGATATGATATGCCGCCTGCATTCCTACACCTTGAAGGAAGAGAATCTTCAAAAAGCTTGGCGAATGGGACCCTTGATGGCGCACCTGTACATCTCTACCCTGATGTTTCCCAGAAAACCTTGCAGATGTGACCAGTGATGAAGACGTTGCTTGATACTCTCACGCACAAATGGGGCCACCCGCTTCACCTGATTGTCCGCAAGGGGAACTCTCTCTTTCTTCTGTGTAACCACTCCGATCTACCGGCTCTCTGTGAACTCGCAGCCACGTCGCCCGTCTCCATCCCGGATTGGCTAGAGGACCCACCGACCTTGGCTCCCCCCCCCCTTTGTGGCCCATCCGCAGGCTTCTGCCCCACAAGCTCAGGAACCTTGAAGTTGGACTTTGCTTTTGCGGTGGTGCCATTACTAACCATTTTTCTTTTTATACCTAACTAATTCTACTCAGCTTTGAAGTATGTGTTTCCATATAGATCTCCAATTGTTGACCCACCCGGTGGTGGGGGGCTCTGCCGTCTCCACCCTCCTCCTTTGTGCTTCCCCTGCTGCTGGGCTCTGGCATTTGATCCCGGCACAGGGGATACTTGCTTGGATGGGAGTGGGGTGGAACATGGGTCGGGCGCCGCTACTGGTTGGGCCCTTACAATTACAGTACATTACCTTGTTACATATCTTTATGTTTATTATGTGCCTATTATTATCCTCTGATGTGCAGATGTCATTAAATGGATGAGGCTAGTGAATTTGTATGGGGTTTGGCCCGCAGAGACATGGGTCAATGGACCCCTCTCCCTCACCTCTTTGCTGGATTTTCCTTGACCCTCTGGAGTGCTCTGAGGGCTAATCTCGAGGCTGGAGGGCCTTTCGGCCCGTGTCTCTGTCCCTGTCCGCTGACGTTAAATCCCTTTTTTATGGTTGTCTCACTCTAGTACTATCTTCATTAGCCCTTACTAGCCAGGGGAAAAAAAGTTTTCTTTAGCTCTTGGCGCTAATGGCTGCCAGCTGAACAACCCACTTGCTGTTGCACACTCAAAGTTTTCAACAGTTTATCAGTTTTTTACACAGACTTGAGGGGCTGCTCATCCAAGGCTCTGGGGCTTCCACCACGAACATAGAAAACAAAAGGGAACAGAGCGCCACCTCCGTGTGTAAAATCGTTTATTACAATAAATAAAACAAGGGATAAAAGTACTCGCAAACAAACGTTTTCATCAGGCTTTAACAACAAACGAGAGGCCACACTGTCTGTTAACCCAACACGGTATCGCCCCGACTATGTAACACGGTAGCCTCCGGTCACATCACCGTCCACCGACGCAGTCAGCCAAGATTGACGCGTTTCAGGAGCAAGCCCCCTTCATCAGAGTTAAAGCCAGGGGGCTTGGCTCTGTTATGTCCTTCCACACCCTCTTATAGCTCACTTCTTCCCTTTAGTGGGGGAAGAGACTTAATTTAGAGACGTTGCTCTCTCTTTCTTTTTCAGATTTTATTTCTCCTCTATTTCGCTGTGTGTGATTTCTCTTATACTCTCTCAATTACTTTTCCCTTACTTGTTTCCCTTCTCTCTCTTTTCTTTTCTCTCTTTCTATTCCCCCCTTGCCTCTCTTTTTGTCTTCTTGTCACTTTCCTCTGACTTGTTGCTTGCACAGTGGCAATGGCTTTAAAGGTAGTTTCCTGGAATGTGAGGAGCCTAAATACCCCTAAAAAATGTGTCATGCTCCTAGGGGAGCTATGGCGGCAGAAGGCTGACATTGCTTTCATACAGGAGGCTTTCTTTAAACTCGATAACGTACCTAAGTTATATAACCACCGTTACCCCACGTTTTTTCATAACCCATCCCCCTCTACCAAATCCAAGGGGGTGAGCATTTTGATGGCCAAATCACTACCTTGGCTACTCAATGACCAACTCTCGGACGTTGAGGGTAGATTCCTGTTACTGAAGGGTTGCATCCACTCTCAGACTTAAGCTCTGGCTAACGTTTACCTCCCAAATGATGATCAGAGCTCCTTTCTGGAGTGGCTCTTGGACAAATTTGGGTGGGGATTTCAACTTCACGTTGGAACCTGCTTATGACTCTTCTAGAGGTGTCTCTCATTTGTCACCGGCTGCACGCAACTGTGTTCGCAGGACCCTTCACAAATTTCAATTACTAGATGTCTGGAGAGTGCTCCATCCTCAGAAGTGCGATTTTTCCTATTACATAGTATTTGAGGTTGAATAAAGACATTAGTCCATCAAGTCCAACCTATTAGGATCTCATTCTAGGAGTACCCGTACCCCTGTATATTACGGTCCCTTAAGAAATCGTCCAAAAGTTTCAATTGTTCGCCAAGCCCTGTATTACTCAACGGTTCATGACTCTTACACTCGAATAGATTTTTTTCTTGCTCAAACATAATACTCTTCCCTTGGTATCGGCACTGATATTGGCCAGGTGGCTCTCTCAGACCGTGCCCCTGTCTCCTTACTCCTCCAGCACTCGTGCTTCCCCCTGAAGTCCCCCACCTGGAGACTAACGAGACTTTGATTCAGGACCCCACGGTTATGGCTGATGTTGTTAAAGAACTGTCCCTGTATTTTGAGCTAAATAGAGGATCTGTGCCCAATCCGTTGACGGTCTGGGCGGCCAATAGGAGCTATATTCGTGGCATACTTATAAAACATGGTCACCACAATGAATGACTTGTTCCTCCACATCCAACGGCTTGAATCCCATTTTATTTTCTATTCTTTCTTTTTAAATATCAAAGATAACAATTGTATCTCTACTCTACAGTTTTTGTAATAAAGAAAATGGTGTGTATCTGTATTATTGATACTTACAAGAAGTAAACAGGAGGATTATGAAGACCAGCAAGGCAGAGAACTTTACAAAGAGAAGACCCAGCAGCATATAAATCACCCGTTGTCTTCTTTTATTGCAAGCTGGAATTAAAATGTTCATTCATTAATACACAGAGGCAAAACATGGAAAGGCGATGCACGCTATGTACGGCAGGAAGCATTTCACCTTTAAGGAGCCCATAGATTTATCATTAAGCATACAGCATCCTGCCAGTTTCACTGCTGAGACATCACTTCCTGTTTTAGGGTGTCAATTCTGTATGCAGCCATTTCAATTGTCACTCTTTTGTCTGAGTTGATGTTGCACCATGCAGCCTCTCAGCCTATTGGCACAGCATAGTCATCCTGTAGAAATGCTGGTCACTCCCACATGGGTGCATCACAGTGGTGGGAAGTGCAGATGGAGTACAAGTAGGGTTGCCACCTGTCCAGGATTCACCCAGACAGTCCAGGTTTTGAATATTGTGTCCAGGTTTCATGGCAGCAGAACCCCGGACATAAGATGTCAGGCAGACGGGGGCAAACCAAAATTAAGATAGGGGCTACTGGCCCCCCACTAAAAATTGTGTCAACTGTGATATTTACATATGTATGGGCGGTGCTATTTACATATGCATAAGCCACCACTATGCTTGAGTGTTCGGGTTTCGCTTGAAGAACAGGTGGCAACCCTAGGTCCAAGACATCAGTAAAGGAGTGAGCCACTGACAGCAGTGTCCCTTGACATCTCAGCGCCTGAGGCGGGGGGCGGCATTTGGAGGGTTGGGGCTCATGATGCACATTTTGGGGAAAGGGGGATTAAGTGCTTGTAATGCATGTTCCAGGAAATGGGGGGGGTAGAAGGCGCACAGTGTCCAGCTGAGCTCACTGACATCACTGGTTGCCAGGAGCAGGGAGGGAAACCGGCCAGAGGGTCCCACTGAGCTTTTGGCAACCGGTGAGGACATTGGGGTGGGTGGGATGACAGCCAGAGCTTCACAGACAGACCCCTCAAGACAAGCTTCCTCATACAGACTTGTGTTGTAGAGGAAGAGCGGGGGTGGATAACACCAGCTCTGCTACTGAGAGCTGATGGCCCAGAGTACTAGGTCTCACTCTTTTAGTTTATAGACAGCACAGTCATATACAGTATATACACCCTGCACTGCTGGAACAGGAAAGTGAAGATAAGACAATGATAATGGAGTTTTTTGGTACAACGTATACCTGGCGACATTTTTTCTGTGTCATTTTCTATATTTGGGCTTTAAGCTGTCTGTAGATTAAGGGGAAATGGGAATTACCATTGGCTTTTGTTTGTTGGGCCATCTTCCAAGCATGGGAATCAAATGTATTGCCATTTTCACTTTCTTGATGACGTCTTCCTAAAAAAAAATGAACAGATATTAAAATACATTTTAAACGTAAAAATTAAAGCCCAAATCTGGGTTGTTTTTTTTTAATATCCCACAACAGGGGTGAAAAATAAAAAAGCAGCTCTAACTGCAATCTCACCTCATCCCCGGTGCTGCCCCTCCCAGTAATCTCTTTTTACCGCAAGATGTCCTCAGTCTTCAGTGCTGAATGACGCCCAGCATCACTCAACTAGAAGACTGAGGATATACTATGAGTACAGGGCGTCACGAGGCATTCACAGTGTATTGGTCCAGAGCAGAATGCTGACATCATCACATCTGTGCCACTTTCTGCATCATTGAGGACTGCTCCGTCTGGAGAGAAGGTAAAGCAGCCTCATGTAACCATCCTTAAGACTTATGAAAAAGGTAAGTAAGAAAAAATAAGATATAGCATAAAAGGGCATTGGGGACGGGGGGTGGCTAGCACTGAGGAGGGAAGCCTGGAAAGCTAGAAGGCCTTTTGGAAGACCCTCTCCCTTCCTGCCTTGGGGATGCACAGGGCCTTGCTGTTCTATGTGGCAGAGATGTGTAAATCTCAGGACTGGATAAAGAGAAATACAGATCCTTTGGCAAGTATAACACTTCCCATATATGTATTTAATCTGTTTCTTTAGCTGTTTTCCTGGAGTTCAACTTTAACAAAACGATGACAGAAAACAATCCACCAACCTTCAATGGGTGAAAACCTTTTGTGCCAAAAGGTCATAACTGTGAGGGTTGAGCTTACTGAAGGAGTAGGCATATCATTTTTTAAGAGAAGGTAGAATAGGCTTCCCTGAAGAGGTGAGTTTTCAAAGATCGCCTTAAGGCAGACAGAGAAGGAGCCAGATTGGGGCAGTGAGTTTTAGAGGATGGGAGAGACTCTGGAGAAGTCCTAGAGGCAAACATGGAAGTAGATGATGCGGGAGCTATAGGTCTTGGGAGGGATGGAGTTGATGGTTTGGGTGACATCTTGAGATGAGGTTGGTGATGTAGCTGGGGGCAGAGTTGTGGATGGCTTTGTATGTTGTTAGTATTTTTAATTTTATGTGTTGCACTATTGGAATCCAGTGGAGGGATTGGCAGAGAGGGGTGCTGGCCGCTGAACGGTTGATGGAGATGCAGCGGGGAAAGAGTTGTAGATGGAATTGTATGTTGTTAGTATTTTGAATTTTATGTGTTGCTCTATTGGAAGCCCATAGAGGGATTGGCAGAGAGTGGTGTTGGCCGCTAAGCGGTTGGTTAAGAGGATGAGTCTGGCAGCAGCATTCAAGATAGACTAAAGGGGGGGTTAACCTGTGTAGCGGTTGGCCAATAAAGAGGGAGTTGCAGTTATCAAGGCAAAATGTAAAAAAAAAAAAAAAAAAAATGGTAAGGTGGATGAGTTTGGCGGCAGCATTCATGACAGATTGAAGGGGGGAGGAGCCTGTGTAGAGGTTGGCCAATGAGGAGGGAGTTGCAGTAGTCAAGGCAAGAGATAAAAAAAAGACAAAAAAGACAAGAGAGATAAGAAAAATATACAATAAACTACAAAAAGATCTGGGAGGGTGGGTGGTAAGTTGTTTACCTGGTGCAGGAACTTCAGATCAGTGTGACCAACTTTATAGGAACTGAGATCTGGAAGCTGTGCCCAAAAATAAGAAGGCAGAGGGCCAAGGACTAGTCACAAGCAGGGGTGTAGCTAGAAGTGACAGGGCCCCATAGTAAACATTTTTTAATAAATCTCTCAACAGTAAATAAGAACCATTGCACAATAGCCTAATTACCATGGCAGGTTAAGAAATGCTGAAGAGGTAAGTACAGATCTGTGGAGGGGGGTACAGCGTAATGTATTTGATCTATTATTGGTATTTATGCAGCACCAACAACTTTACACAGCGCACATTCACATCAGTCCCTGCCCTCAAGGAGCTTACAATCTAAGGTCCCTATCTCACATGTATGCATACAGGGCCAATTTACCTACCAGCATGCCTTCAGAGTGTGGGAGGAAACCCATGCAAGTACAAGGAGAACATGCAAGCTGTCTGTAGATAGTGACCCAGCCAGGATTCAAACCAGGGACCCCCAGAGGAACAAGGTAGAAGCGCTAACCACTACACCACTGTGCTGCCCAAATGTGTATAGAATGGAGTGGTGTGGAATACACATGCAATACAGCCTTAGAATGCCTGGTACAACCATAGTGCAACAGTGATCTTGTTACTGCAGAGAGGAGCTAGGCAACGTTGTATCAGTCTGGTGCCGGCTCTGTGCTCAGGGGAAGTGCCATGACATCACTGCAATCCCAATTTAAGCAGAATGTGAACGCGCTCTATTTACATTTGCTCGCATGGAGCAATCTGTAGAAGCATCAATAGTCCAGGAGCTGATGGTTTCAGCTCTTGGGCTTGATGCTGTGTCCTACCTATGACAACTGACCCAGTGTTCAACCTATCACAGACAGCTGGTGAGTGGTGCAATCACTTGTACAGTATGGGGGCCTGCAGGAGCCACAAAAACTATTTTGTCTTGCTATATAAAAGATAGCAAATCACAGAGGTTACTTAAAGATTGGGACAGACAAGGTATTATAAAAAAAATTGAAAACATGTTTATTTTATACATAAATTACAAAACACCATCATTGTACAGCTTGCAAAAATGACTAAAAAACATGGATACCATTGTCTGCAGACCTCATTCATACATACACACAAATCAGATGGATCCCACACATAATTTCACATCATTAGTTATGAAAGGGATAAGTGGATAATGGTATGAGTATACTAATGTGGATTCACAAAATATAAGGGACTAAAGGATCAAAAATGAAACAAAAAGATTCTTAAAGGAGAACTATGGGGTCAGTGTTTTCCCCATAGTTCTCCTTAGGCCCTGTTCCCACTGCGCGATATGCAAATTGCGCGTTTGTCGCGCGATTTGCATATTGCGCGACATCGCGAGATTTGCCGCACGATATCGCGTTCAAGCTTGCATTGAGCAAGCTTGAATCGCGGCTAAATCCGCTCCAAAAAGGGTCCTGCTGTAGGGACACACGACCCTTTGCCCCATTGAAATGCATTGGAGCGCAATATCATGCGGTAATTTGCCGCGATATCGTGGGAATTACCGCGTGATAAATCACTCCATGTGAACGGGGCTTAAGGGTCACGGGAGGACACAAACTAGTGTCCTCCCGTGACACAAAGCTCAGTATACCACAAGCTACACAGTATACTGAGACTGCTACAGCAGATCCCAACTGTCAGGAACCAGATCTGAACCCAGGGCCTCTGCTGTAGCTGGCGGTGGTTCTACCTGCTGAGCCACCTTAGAACCTTGGATAGCTCCTTGCCTGATCTCCTGTGTAATGCTCAGTTATACCTAATCTCTGCTGAACTCTGAACTCCTTGCTCCTCCCTTGAACTTCCTATTTAAGCCACGCCTCTGCACTTCCTGTTTGCCAGATTATTGTGCTCCAGCCAATATCTTGCTTCCTTGCTCCTCCTGTGATACAATCCGCTCGTACTGCTCCCCGTGTACCGACCTTTGGCTGCTGATTCACCGACTACTCTCATCGTCTTCTTCTTCATACCCGATACCTTTGGCTACAGACCTCGGCTTGTTCTCTGACTACGCTTCTGTCTGCCCCTTTACTTCTACTGTCTGCTTGTGTACCAAACCCGGCCTGTTATACTACGAATTGCCTGCTGTTTCAGCTGCTTGAGCCTGATCCCAGATCGTGACACCGACATTACTGTCGAGATCCACCCAGCTGAGTGAGTGACAGCTGGCTCTGCCTATGCCACTCCCCCGTCCGTTCCGCCAGTCAGCGCTGGAGGATCGGATAGGGGAGGGGGGGGATCCCTGCAGGGAGCCGTGAGTGACAGTCACCGTTCTCTGCAAGGAGATGATCGAAAAGTGAGCAAGCGACGGTACGTGTTCCCTCACTTCCTGATCTATTGAGCCGACGTGTGACAATTTCATTGCGATTCGTTTCAACATTCGGATGAATTATCTGAAATTCAGACATTCGGGCAAATCCGAATTTCTGAATCCCAATGCATCCGAATGTTTCTGAAATTTGGATCCCGAATGCCATTGGGGTCTGGGAGCCTCAGCTTTAGTAATATATGTATATGGCTCACAGACCTGAAAGCAGAATGGCATTCGGGAGCTCCAGAATGCAATTAGGATCCTGAATGCCATTTGGGGTTTGGGAGCCATGCACATATATTACTAAAGCTGAGGCTCCCAGACCCCAATGGCATTTGGGAGCACCCGAATCCAAGTCGGAAATTCGGATCCCGAATAGTTTTATGTGGTAGTTGTAATGAATATACGTTCGTAAACTCATCCCAAACCGAATTGAACTGTGCATCTGAATCCCGAAAAAACAAATTATACGAACCAAATTTTTCTGCAGCTTACATGTCTAATTGTTTGTAAATCCAAAACAAAAGGGGGGGTTAGAACCCCTGTAAGGTGTCTCCGTTGGGTAGATTCACCATCTCTATTTATCCTGGTGGTCATTGTCACCAAACCAGATAGTTATGGGAAACCAAAAATGTCCAGTTGTCACCAGAACTGAAGGTAAGGGTAAGTCATCCAATGGGGAAACTGTGTTGGTGACTACTAAGAGGGGAATTCCCTTCACTTAAAAAACAAATTCTTCTCAGTTCCTGTTGCATCTATGGAGGGGAAATCTCCCCAATGGGACACAAGCAGGGAAAAAATTAACTGACAGAGGATTTAACCCTTCCCCCTACTCTATAAACTACCCAAAAAAAGTCTCTACATATGTATCAAGACTAAATGATTTTTTAATGAGCCCAGCTGTGATTGGTTCTCCTTAAAAGTGTTAAATATAAAGATTTATATAACATTGAATAAATACCTTGTGAGTTCCACATTTCCATTGTCTCTGTTCTTTGCCGTATGTGGATCGGTTCCCTGCTGTGTATTCCGTGTCGGATCTGACAGACGCTCGGCTCCTCTGTGCTTAGATTGCACCATATCCTCCGTGTATATGTGTCTGACCACAAAGAAAAGGGAAGTCTGTTGCAATTGTACTGTTGTTGTGATGGTGATTATTATTCCTTGTTCTCTATCACTGCAACTTCCTAACTCCTAATAGTGGGGATCTGCCCCATTTAATATTTATTGCGTGTATTTGCTTCAAAATATGATAGGAGGGGAGTCATTTGGGCACTTGTGCCATTTGATCTACTGCTGTTCAATTCACAGCAAGGGCTATTTAGGATATTCACAGCACAGCAGAAAATCTGTCATGAAAGCCAGAACTGGAGCCAGAGTTCTTGCAACGTGGTTTGTGCATGCACCTGGTGCAGCCCATAGAGCTGTATCAGGTACAGCATCTTTGTGTGAATGTGCACGCGTACGTGCGTGCGTTCGTGCACACGCCGACGTGTTGTTTGAATGTTTGGCGCCCTCTGGGCTATTTAAGGCTGTGACGAGCAGACCTCCTTTGCTGTCAGATTTGTCAGCTTCCCTGTGTTCCTGTATCCTGTTCCTGAAGTGTTTATCTGTTATTGACCCGGCTTGGCTTGACCCTTCTGCTTCTCTCCAGTGATTTCACTCTCTGTTCCTGCCTCATCCTCTGTACTGCGTTACATGCACGTTGATGACCTCGGCCTGTCCTGCTTATCCTTTGCCTGCTTGACCTGCAAACCATCTCTGCATCTCCTGCTCAGCGGATTCATCTACTGTTGGCACTCCTGCCCCTCTGTGCCCCGGTGCTCCTGTGCTCATCTAGGTGCCCCAGGACCAGAGAAGTGAGAGAGGCCGCTCTCGACATCTCAGACTCCTCTAAGGTATGTGACAAAATCACTTTTTTAAAAAAGCTGAGGATTTGCCTCAAGGATGTCACCTGCTCCCTGCAATCGGAAATAATGGGGTATTCTTATTTAATGTCTCATTCATTTAACTAAAAAGAAATTAAGTAAATAAATAATAATAAAGGACTTTGTATACAGTGTGTTGTGTTTATGTACAATGTTACTGTTTATTTGGCAAATGAGTGAATTACCCCTTAGTCGTGAATGAGCCAGATTTCTATTCCCATCATCTCCCCTGCTCACAAACCCCCAAGTCCCGGCCAATATAAAACAGTTGGGCGGCGCTAGCTGTCACTGCTTGCTCCGCCCAATCGTTTTTGTTTTTGTTTCTAAATTTTTAAACTGTTTTTTTATTCTGCTCTGCTTTATTCCATGTTTGTATATTCATTTAGCTGTGCGCGCATGATTACCTATTAGCCTGAGTCTGCTGAGCCAAGCTCCCCGACACCTTTCTGGTGGATACTGGTGGTTGAAGTGCTATGCATTACATCAAAGAATATTAGTATACAAAGCCTGTTGCACTGCACTGTTTGCAAAATACAGCAAGGTGAGCCAGGAGAGAGAGCGGGGAGAGACAGCCAGGAGAGAGGAGGAGAGACAGCCAGGAGAGAGGAGGAGAGACAGCCAGGAGAGAGGAGGAGAGACAGCCAGGAGAGAGAGCAAGGAGAGACAGCCAAGAGAGAAAACGAGGAATGACAGCCAGGAGAGAGAGAGAGCGAGTAAAGACAACCAGGAGAGAGAGCAAGGAGAGACAGCCAGGAGAGCGAGGAGAGACAGCCAGAAGAGAGAGAGTGAAGGAGTTTTTTTTCGTTGGTAGATCTCATGTAGCTCGTCATTTGAAAAGTAGATCTTAACACAAAAAATTGCGGGATCCCCTATTCTAGGGTATGATCTTCAGCTGCCCACCCATTAGCATTAACTGCCCTTCTTCTAGTGCCCACAGACTGATGTCCACTCCAGTAGTATAATGCAGAATAACTTTTATTGAACATCTTCACTGGGGAGAGAGGGTATAGGGGTTCTAAGCTTCTAGGATATAACAGACATAAGCCCAAGACTCACCAGACCTGGTTGGCAGTTTAGTGTAGATCCACTTGGGAGGCAGCGGATAGCAACAGATGAGCAAGGATCCTCAACAGGAAAGACACCGGCCATACTCTTGAAGTCCTCAGCTTTCAAGAAACTTCAAGAGCCATCATTGGCCCTGGGTCTCTTCCTCTCCAGCAACACAGACCTACTCCATGTTGGAGGCCTCAGGGAAACATTTCCCTCACACCAGCCTATGCCCACCCCCAGACCTTAGGCCTAGCCCGGGGGGCAGGCTGAACAAAACCCAGCCCTATTCCAAGGCTGGTGCCGGCTAGTCTGTGCACATGGCAAATCCCTCCAGTATATGTACCCTACCCATCATGCACTACTGGTTGAGAGAAACTCAGTGATTGGCGGCTGTACTGTACATGCACTATAGCATCTTTGATTGGCTGTCCCACAATATGACAGTCACACTCCGCCCAGGGGGGTACAGGCAATGCCAAACACCTGGATTAACCAGATAACTGCCATTATAATCCCAGCCAGGCTGACTACAGCCCTGGCTACCACTAAATGTCTAGTAACCACATCACAGAAGGTGATGGGGCTACACTCACATAAATCATCTTGTAGAAGTAAGCAGATCTTGAGTCCATGGATGTCTTTTAAGTATTTTATTAGGTTTTTACATATAAAACATACACAATAAAAGAAAAAAACAAGAATAAAGCATTAAACATGCATTGTCAATGTCTATAGGGATGGTACAGAGATTAGAATGCACAGCAGCATGTCTTGTATAGCAAAAGAGGTAGCAGAACACAGCAACCACAATATAAGCAGTGGAGCAGCAAAGTCAAACTTCTGTGGCCATAGGGATGCAGGCAGCCCAGAAGGTATATGTCCAGTGAAGGAATGTAGGGAGTGGCATAGGGGCATGCAACCAAAGGAGTTAAGAGGATTGGGACCATATGGGGGTACATAGTGAATGAGTCACGAATATAAATATTTGAGTACATAACTTTATGAAAAACGTATACATCACAGCAGATAAAATGAACATGTTAAAATCACACAGTTCGAATCAAGCATCTGGGGTCTGCCAACCAACAAGCCCATTGTGAGGAGAAGACATGAGCTTTAAAGTTGGCTTTTGCAAAAAGATATTCAAAGTGGGCGTGTGTATTTAGGATTTGGATAACATTATGCAGAGAGGGGGGTTCGGACTGTTTCCAAGCTCTTGCTATGGCAAGGCGAGCGGCTATGAGGATGTGAGCGGCTATGAGGACTGTGCGGGACGCTGTAGGCCATTCCTCCAAACCCATTCCCAATAAGACAAGCTACATAGTATTTGGGGTTGAATAAAGACATACGTCCATCAAGTCCAACCCATATACCGTATTTTTTGCTCCATAAGACGCACTTTTTTCCCCCCAAAAGGAGGGAGAAATGTGACTGCGTCTTATGGAGCGAATCCCGACGCCCGAGACATGCAGTTTCGGGCGCCGGCGAGTAGCAGGAGCCACTGCTCGTTTAATACGAGTGATCTAATGAGATCACTCGTATTAAAACCGAGCAGCGGCGACGATCGAGATCACCATAGAGCAGACGAAGAAGGACTTTCTTCGTCTGCTCTGTGTGATCACTGAGACCGTGGCGCTGTAATCACAGCGCCACATGTCTCAGCGGTCACTAACTGCAGCTTCTGTCACAGCTTCTGTCATAGAAGCTGTAACAGAAGCTACAGTCTGTCGAGTGCTCCATAAGGCGCGCCGGACCTCCCTGCGTCCTATGGTCCGGTGCGTCTTATGGACCGCAAAATACGGTAGGTCCACGCATCATCTCATTCTTAGGAATACTGGTATCCCTGGATATTACGGTCCCTCAGGAAATCGTCCAAAAGTTTCTTGAACAATTCTACACTCTTAGCTGAAATCACTGCGGATGGCAGTGAGTTCCAGACCCTAACTGCTCTTACCGTGAAGAACCCTCTTCGCCCATTGTGCTGGAATTTTTTCTCCACCAACTTTAGGTGGTGGCCACTAGTCTTTGTAATGAAGTTAATCTTAAAGAGTTTATTGCCAATGTTGCTGTCACCATTGAACATCTTGTACATGAAAATCATATCCCCCCTTAATCTCCTTACTTCCAAGTTGTGGGGAGACAGTGTATTGAGTCTGGGTGATATTGATATGAGGGTGGAGACAGCAGTCCAGGAAGACTTGAGCAAAGTACAAGACCACCATAGGTGAGTCAATGAGCCCACCAAATCACAACCCCGCTAACAGAGTACCATTTATGCTACAACATTTGTAAGGATTCCCAATGATTCAAACATTTTCATGTCTTCAGGGGCTGGGAGACAGCTTTGTACCAGCAATACAGCGGTATGGAGAATTCTAATTCTCTTTCCCACCAGAGCATTGATGGTAACTTCTCAGATTCTTCGGGTTCACTAAGCAATAAATAGAACTGCAGGATTCATTCTCATCCTGTGAGTGCTGGTGATGTTCATTGCTGTTACTTCTTGAAGCTGCAGGGCTTCTCCACATTTATGGGTTGACTGGAGAAACCTTCATGTTCCATTCAAACAATGGCCTCCAGGTGGGGAAGGGGAGTCATCAAAGTGCATCTGGTGATGCCTTCCTGTGACACCGGCACTGAATGTGATTGATGATACCAGTAGCAGAGGGTTAGGAAGTCACGTTGCACAAGCTTCAGGAAGTACATTCTCAATGACCATATGAGGGGCTATTTGGATTCTTACTGTTGAGTAAGGCCTGGAGCTATGGATTGCAGAGGAATGAGCAAAAGGCCTGCATGACGAGGATGGGAAGGGGAACAAAGGTAGGAAAGGGTTAAATAGAAAAGGTAAAAAGGTTACAGAAGGGTCACTCATGGGAATTGGATGAGGGTGGTCTTCCAGGAGGGGCTTCATGGAGGTAGTCAGGAAGAAGGATTCCAGAAGTTTAGTTGGAGTCCGGCAGAAGAAAAAGAACTTGGGAGAGAGGAGGTTCTGTGTCTTTGCATGTTTTGTCACAGCTGTGGCTTGGTGGTTTGGATCCTTGAAGGCAGTTGTCTGTGGTTGCATAACTTGATGGGGGACCCATCTGTGGTGTGGGTGTTTTTCGGTAGTTGTAAGGTCATATGGGTATGACCGGGTAATAGCCCAGATAGCAACGATAACTTGCCACAAACCTG
Organism: Nanorana parkeri; assembly: GCF_000935625.1. Classification (NCBI taxonomy): domain Eukaryota; kingdom Metazoa; phylum Chordata; class Amphibia; order Anura; family Dicroglossidae; genus Nanorana; species Nanorana parkeri. The sequence continues at coordinate 384,992 of NW_017306747.1, forward strand.
TGGCAGGGTTAAATTGTAATTCTTGTTAACTTGCTGCACACATTCCTGGCAAGTTGTAGATGTGCAGAACACTCGCAGCACAAGTTCTAGGTGACACTTAGCAGGTCTTAGCAAGAGCTCTGCAAGTGTACAGCACTTTTGCAAAGCATGTTGATTTGGAGACTTGCAATGCAGACTTGCTGTAATTGTGCAACAAAACTGTGAAGCTCGGGAAGTCTAGCAATAGTTAAGCAAGTCATTTTCAAACCTGCAGCTCAATTGCTTGCTATCTGGGAGGGACCAATGTGGGTCTGCGGGCAATTTAGTTACATCCCCGAGGCGGTGTATGGCGGCTGGGGGCATTCAGGTAGAAGAAAGGCGCCTGCAGATACTGGTCTGTTTAGAGTCAGAGAGCCTTCAAGGACCTTGAAACCAAACAAGTTTATACAGTATGGTTATTGGTTTGTTGTTGTTGTTATTTATAAAGGTTTGTAATAAAAGGCTGCTGTGGCCATATAAAATCCAGCTGTTGTGTGGCGTATTGATTGGTTAACATGGGAAGGGGTTTTGAAGAGTGCACTCTCCATTTTTTTTGCATATATCTACTGCTAGCAAACTTTAAAAAAAAAAAAAAAGCTTTAAAAGCGGTTTAAACTTACCTGTGTCTTCCCTGCACGCTCCTGTCCGAAAAGCTGAAAATTCTTGAGCAGCCGCAAAGCATTTTGGGGCGGGCGCATGCACAGTTCAGATTTTCCGGGAGACAAGGAGAGACACAAGGTAAGTATATGGACGGCATGCACCCGCATGCAGACACCGTAGGGCAGGAAGTGCCAGCAAGGACAGAGGACGCAGTTGAGTTAAAATTGTGTGAACATTTTGTCTAGTGGGGTGTTTGATGGATTGCATTAGCAGCCCACTGATTTTGTTTCCCTTGCCAGAGCAGGAATAAAGCAAAGTACAATAGCTACTGATCAGTTCATTTAAAACCCGGCCTTACAATTTGAGAAATAGTTATTTATTTTGGCCTGTTTTCAAGCAGCATTAATAACAGCAAGCCATGGCATTCATAAAACCTTTATCCAGTCACTTCTATTTCACTAAGGAGAAAAGCAGTACAGGGCTAACAGATCACATGGTACATACACTATATTACCAAAAGTATTGGGACGCCACTCCAAATCATTGAATTCGGGTGTTCCGTGACATTTCCTGGCTACTAAATATTCTGTGGTCACCTGTTGGTGGTATTATAACAAAGTGGAAGCAACTGGGAACAACAGCAACTTTAGGCCACGTAAAATGACAGAGCGAGGTCAGCGCATGCTGAAGCGCACAGTGCGCAGAAGTTGCCAACTGTCTGCAGAATCAATAGCTACAGACCTCCAAACTTCGTGTGGCCTTCAGATTGGCACAACAACAGTGCGTAGAGAGCTTCATGGAATGGGTTTCCATGGCAGTGACTGGCCTGACAGAGTCCTGACCCCAACCTGATAGAACACCTTTGGGATGAATTAGAGCGGAGTCTGCGAGCCCGGCCTTCTCCTCCAACATCAGTACCTGACCTCACAAATGGTCCAACATTCCCATAGACACACTCCTAAACCTTGTGGACGCCTTTCCAGAAGAGTTGAAGCTGTTATAGCGGCAAAGGGCGGAGCCAACCCAATACTGAACCCTACGGACTAAGACTGGCATGCCATTAAAGTTTATATGCGTGTAAAGGCGTCCCAATACTTTTGGTAATATAGTGTAGGTCACATAGGACATAATAATAATAGGAGATTTATAATACATAAACATAAATGATATATAAAGACGCTTGACAACTGCTTGCTGTGTGGAAAAGACTTCATTCGTACATGATTGTATCACATTGCTTCAAGCTGTAGATCTAGCAGTGTGGATAACATTGGGAAGGACTGGGAACAAATGGTGCAGGAGATATTTTCCAGAGTCCCCGGAGGTGTGAGTATTCCACAGATAGCAATTGGATATCATGTTCATCTCTTCTCACAGATGGCAGACATATTGTTATGACAGGACAGATCATTCCATTTTCCAACACGAGAAATATGAGCGCAGTCCTCATTTCTCGCTCGGTCATTTGGCTCTCCGTTGTCCCAAAATCTGTTGGAGAAGAAACACAATAAATCACAGTTGCTAAAATAAAGATATACTCACCGGAAGCTCTGAGCCGGCCAGCTGTCACAGCACTCCCTCCAGCCTGTCCCCTCCTCCTCCTCCACAGCACATTGGAATGTTCCTCAGGGTCCTCATGTCTAATGTACTCAGAGTGCAGTGATCGAGAATATGTCTTATAAAGCCCAATGTAAAAGAGTATGAAATGGACAACATAGTGCATATAGTGCGGGGGAAAGAGAGCGGAGGGGTTAGGAGTGGGTAGCACAGTGCAGTAGTCAGGAGTGCTTATTGCAGGAGTATGTAACACAAGAGAGTATAGGGGTCAGGAGAGGGTAGCACAGAGAGTGCAGGGGTCAGGAGAAGGTAGCACAGAGAGTGCAGGAGTCAGGAGTGGGTAACACAGTGCAGTAGTCAGGAGTGCTTCTTGCAGGAGTATGTAACACAAGAGAGTGCAGGGGTCAGGAGTATGTAACACAAGAGAGTATAGGGGTCAGGAGAGGGTAGCACAGAGAGTGCAGGGGTCAGGAGAGGGTAGCACAGAGAGTGCAGGGGTCAGGAGAGGGTAGCACAGAGAGTGCAGGGGTCAGGAGAAGGTAGCACAGAGAGTGCAGGGGTCAGGAGAGGGTAGCACAGAGAGGGCAGGGGTCAGGAGAAGGTAGCACAGAGAGTGCAGGGGTCAGGAGAAGGTAGCACAGAGAGTGCAGGAGTCAGGAGTGGGTAACACAGTGCAGTAGTCAGGAGTGCTTCTTGCAGGAGTATGTAACACAAGAGAGTGCAGGGGTCAGGAGTATGTAACACAAGAGAGTATAGGGGTCAGGAGAGGGTAGCACAGAGAGTGCAGGGGTCAGGAGAAGGTAGCACAGAGAGTGCAGGGGTCAGGCACAGCACAGGTCCAAATGGGACCAAATGCTCCATGCACTAGGTCTCTGGGGGAATAAAAAAATAGATCTTCAACTGTAGTGATAATCCTTATTTCATGTGCAATCACACGTGTTCATATTTTTTTCTTCACATTTTCAGGCTCTGCTTCCTGCTCCAGTTATTGTGCTTTACTGTTCCTTTTCAAAATTAAAATTTATGAGTTGGTCTACTAACTCATAAATGACAGTCATTTTGGTGTCACCCCTTATGAAATGTTGAGCACTTGGTCTCGGACCGAGAGCCCAACAGTGTCAGGAGAGAGAGGAGGGGACCCGGCGGCATACCTTATCCCGCCGAGTGAACGTCCCCTCCTCTCTCTGCCGGCGTCCATCACCAAGATGGCCGCCGGCAGGCGTGAAAAAGGCCACCGCGCACGCGCGATGATGTCACGGCGGGGTGTCCCTGGCTAGCGGTATATTTGCTGTTATAAAGCAGAATTAAACCTTCCAGTCCACCTTTCACCAGGTGCTTGGGCTACTCACCTGTTCCTCGGAGCCGGCTGGCTGTTAGAGCGCTCCCTCCAGTCTGTCTCAGTGGCTGATGTATAGAGTTCTATCTTCATATAAAATACTAGGGATGCACCGATATTTTTGTTTCGGAGCTTACCGATACCAGAAGTCCCATTATGGAAGCCGGGCGGCGTGTAATGACTCGCTGCCCGGTGAAGCAGGAAGCCAGGTTTCTGACTACTCAGGAAACTGGGGGAGCGGGCAATAACTCACTGCCCGACATCCTGAATGGCCAGCTTCTCGACCATTCATGGAGCTGGGCGCCGAGTCATTAAAGTACACCGAGCTATGAGGGAGCATTGAGCCAGCTTTCCAGCCAATCAGGAAGACTGGGGGCGAATCATTACCCGTCCCAGGCTTCCTGATTGGCAGTGAAGCCTGCTCTATGCTCTCTGGTGATGACGGAGCATGAAACTGGCTTCCTGGCCAATCAGAAATCCGGCTGGCATGGAATGACTCGCCGTCCGGCTCTTCCTGTTACCGGAGGTTTCGATATTGGGACCAGCATCGGGAGTATTTGGGCGAGTGCGGTATCGATGCATCCCTATAAAATACTAAATAGTATCTGGCAGATCTGCATTTACTGCATTAAAGTGAAATGATACCGTACACCAGGGCCGTCTTTAACGCAGGGCAAAAGGGGCAGCTGCCCAGGGCCCAGCCATTGTTGTGGGGCCCAAAGCAGCTGCCCCTTGAGCAGGTCCTGTGCTACAAAACTCCAACCACTGGCCCTGCATCTCAGCACTGACAGCAGAGCGCTGGATGATCGCAGAGCAGAGCGGGTGACACGGAGAGAAGAGCTGGGTGGATGCCCTCCGTGCTGTGTGTATGTGTGTGCTGGAGGAGGCGGCTCTGCTATGACCTAGAGGGGGTTAGAAATGCACCTTCACCTGTGTACACAAAAATCCTTGCACCGGCCCTGACCTTGAGCCCGCAAAAGATACACCCGTGCCATTCTTCTGTTTACTGTGCGATCAGTATTGCATAGTGTTTCTTCGGCCTTGTCGTATAGGCATATGCATGGGCAAAATTGCATGGCGGGGGGAGTTAGGGGGTTGCGATGGGTAGGAGTGGGAGGCCCAAGAAAACGTTTGCCCAGGGTCCAATCAGTATTAAAGATGGCCCTGCCGTACACACACAAACTTACGTGTAGGATAACTCTGTGCCATCAATCCACTTAAATGTACCTTCCGTCTCCAAATCAGTCAGACCAATCCAATAAGCTTTTTTGCCATAGTTATTCAGTGTGAAGTTCTATGAAAGCAGAGAGAAATAAGAGTCAGTGTAATGAAATTTAATGTAAACAAAAGGTCCTATAAACAGCGGAGAGCGGATGTGTATCGATTTTTGTTCAGTGTTATTTTTGTCCTAGAAAAACTGCAAGGGTGTCAGAGCACAATGAAAACCAGACAAGCCAAAGGTGCTAGTTAAAATATTTATTAAGAACATTGTCCACAGTATCAAGCAGAACCTTAAACCGGAACAAGCCAAAGTCAGGAGCCGGAGTGGGTAGTCGTACAAGCCAGGTCAGGTACACGGAGCTCAGCGTTGTCAGGAACAAGCCAGGAGCAGGAGTCAGAGGAGAACGTCAGCCAGGATCGGGTCATACACAGAATCAGGGTACTCAGAGCAGCAGGAATGCATTAGCAGGAAGACCACGCAAGGGCAAGGTCAGACTGGACTGAGTGGTTTATGTATAGTGAGTGGGGTGACACATCACTCTCTCAGAGGAGAGTTTTCTGTCTGGCCATAAGAGGGAGCCTGGGAGTAGTGAGCAACGTTACAGAGTCTGCTCAGGCAAAGCAGGAATCACAGGTGAGTAAAATGGCAGCCAAGCCAGAAATGCTGCAAACCAGTAAAGTCAGGGTGGAACCCTGACAAAGGGTTTATAACAAGTTTTCCTGGAGTTCTTCTTTAACCCTAACTGATACAGTGATCAGCTTATCATTTTTTCAACAATCATGTCAGAAGACATATCCTGCGGTCATGCAAAAGACGGAACTCTCTTTCAGAAGGGTGAAATGATTGGCTTGCATTAGGCAAAGAAAACAGAGAGCGGTAACTGTCAGTTACGGCTCCCTGCAGGGATTCCCCCCTCCCCTCTCCGATCCTCCAGCGCTGACTGGAGGAATGGACCGGAAAGAGGGCGGGCACAGCTGGTTCTGCCTCTAGATAGGCAGAGCCAGATATCACTCACGCAGCTGGTTGGATCTCGATAGAAATGTCGGGATCCGTCCCGGCTGCGGCGGTCTCAGTATACTGCGAGCTGTAGCTCATGATATACTGAGCTTTGGGTCACTAGAGGATTCTCGTATATGTCCTCCCGTGACCCTTAAGAGAACTATGGGGAAAAACACTTACCCCATAGTTCTCTTTTAAGAACTGTCCAACCCATTATGAAAACCTGAAATGATAATGCTGAAGCGGTGAACTATCATCTTTGAGGAAGAAATGTGGTCAGAAAAAATCTTGAATGAAGGTGACTGGATATCACTCAAGCATTGGGTGAAATCATATGGTAAAAAAAATCAACAGTAGAACTCACGGCTATGTGAAATAGTGAAAGTAAAAGCATTTCCACACGCACAAAGTGAAGAGAACTAAAGGGATTGGGACCAAACAGCTGTCTGGCAATAAGAAAACCTCTCATCAGTGAAGTTAATTGGGAAAATAAGGCTTCAATTTGATGGGGGGCATAAAGATTGGACTCTGGAGCAATGGAAAAAGGTCATGTGGTCTGATGAGTCCAGATTTACCCTATTCCATGGTGATGGGTACATCAGGATAAGAAGAGAGGAGGATGAAGTGATGTACCCATTATGCCTACTGCACATTGCACAAGCCTTTGGGAACAGTGATATGATCTGGGTTTGCTTCAGTTGGTCAGGTCTAGGTTCGGCAACCTTATGTTCCCAAAAAATGAGTTCATCTGCCGACCTGAATATACTGAAAGACCAGGTTTTTCAATCAATGGATTTTTCCTTCCTTGATGACACATTGGGCATATTCCAAGATGACAATGCCAGGATTCATCGGGCTCAGATTGTGAGAGAGTCGTTCAGGGAGCATGAGACATCATTGTCACACATGGATTGACCACCACAGAGTCCAGACCTTAACCCAGTAGGAATCTTTGGGATGTTCTGGAGAAGACTTTACACAGTGCTCCCATCATCACTACAAGATCTTGGGGAAAAATGAATGCAACACTGGACGGAAATACATTTTGTGACATTGGATGGCGAGGGACTAGTTCCATATCAGGTTCATTCTACTACTGATTGACAGCAAGTAGTAGGCAAATTCTATAACCAAAAGCAAGCTGACTATTGGCTATAGAATCCACCCACAGCCTGCTGTCAATCAGTAGCAAAAGGAACCTGATAGGGAACTAGTACTTCAGCATCCCCATCAGGCCTTACTCACTTGTAGTGTCACTAGTTATTGACACTGTCGGATACAACCAACAGCGTCATCAACAACTAATGATGATGACAGTGGGGGCTGGAGGCTGAGCACCCCCATCAGGCTTCGCCCAATTGTAGAGTCACTAGTTGTTAAGAAAGCTGTCAGCTTGTAATGGATATTCGCTAGACATGTGCGATTCGGTTCGTTCCGAAATTCGTTTTGGACGAATTTTCGGAAATTCGGAGATTCGGATGCATCCGAATTCCGAATTAAAGCTAAGTCGAATGCAAACGAATCCGAAATTCCAGATTTCCCGAAATTCGTTATTAAACTAATTTCGTTGCAGCAAAACAACATTAGGAAAAAAACAATTACAACAGTTACCTTCTCCAACAGTTCCTTGGTTAAAGTACAGAAGCAATAGCGTAGATGTTAGGGGACAGGTTTGCCATTGTTAAGGTTCTAGTCCCAGGTAAGGTAGTGGATAAAGATTTTTTTTTTCTTTGCTTTTGAATTGGCATTCTCCTATTGGCCTAAATGACTAAATGTAATTTCTCATTTTGCTATTGGACGAATTCCGTTGCAGCAAAATTATTATTTTTCTTTTTTACAGTCTGCAGAAAATGAAAAAAAAAAAAGCGTGAGGTTTCCCCCCAATTCATACTAGACCCTTTAGGTCTGGTAGGAATGTTAGGAGGGACCCCCCCCCCCTTATAACACAAAAAAAAGTGTGTGGGGTTCCCCCCAAAATCCATACCAGACCCTTAAGGTCTGGTAGAAATTGTTAAGGGGAACCCCAGCCCCAAAAAATGGGTAAAAAAAACGTGGGGTCCCCCTAACAGTCCTACCAGACCCTTGATCCGAGCACAGGCCCGGCAGGGCAGGAAAGGGGGACTTATAGTACAGAGGCTATAGAGTAGCGGTAAGAGTACAGGCTTGCCATTGCTAAGGTCCCAGGTTCAAATCCAGGGCAGGTCAAGTAATATTTAAAGTTTTTTTTTTTTTTTCATAAACGAATTTCATCCGAAACTAATTTAATTTCGGCCCCGAAAAACGAAACTAAACAATTTTTTTTTGTTTGTTTCAAAATGAAACTAAACTAAACAAATGTTTTGCTGGTGCACATGTCTAATATTCGCTAATCTCTCTCCACCAACACCCACGATGCTGGTCCCAGGAGTGCTTTCAGGGCAGTGCAGGTTCCCCTTCATCAGGCTCAGCAATGATTGACATATTTCCTTAATAAATGGACACTCGGTGATTCTGAAATGAAATCGGTGTGCTGGGGATTTCTATCTACAATTTATACTGCTAGCGGTGCCAACCGCAGTCACTGCAAGCACCCCCCATACTACTTGGGATAGAACCTGGTAAGGAATGTGACAAGGGATCTACATACTGCTGGTCCCAGGAGGACCCCAGGAAACATGATGGGCAGTCGTGGGTGGGGAATGGGGTGCAGGTGCAGGGGAATCATTTTTACATGAAAGCCGACAGTCGTCTGTAGGTGCGATAGCAGCCAGAAGTGTGATTACATCTCCCTGCTGCTACTTACTTCTATGCCAGCAAAAGGGTTAAGAACCACTTTGATGTATCAAGCCAGCGGTGTCACCAGGCCGGGTGTCATCCACCCGGTGAGGCTGTCGGGTGTCACCCCGTGTGCATGTCATAACATGTGATGTCATTATGCAGGCACCTAATGATGTCATCTGCACTTCACTGCCAGTGGACCCCGGCAAAGAGAGGAAGGGACATTGCGGTTGGATAAGGTATGTCACCAGGTCCCTTCCTCTCTTGTGCAGCTGTCAGGCTCCTGGTCAATGACCGAGTGCCCCACTTTTCACAGGGAGTCACACCAAAACGACTGTGAGTCATTTTGGTGTCACCCCCTCTGGTGGTGTCACCTAGGGCGGGCCACACTCCCTGCACCCCCCTCCCTTGTGACACCACTGTATCAAGCAAGACTGAAGGGTAAAGTACAAAGATGATGTTTTGGACCATACCTGCTCTGCCTCACTGGTAATTATAACCAGATGACTTTCCCTGTTGAGGCACATCTTCTCAGCTTGTGCCCAATTTAGCAGAAATTCAGAGAAGAAGTAACAATGGCCCTCAAATTCCAGCCAACCATTCTCGCATGAAGCTTCTGGCAAAATAAATAATGCAGGTTAGATACAGCGTGGGCATGTAACCACAATGAGAAGATGACAGAGTATCTGCTTTGACTTGCCTATAATAAAAAAGTAAATGCATTTGCTGCTTTTAAACATCCATCTTAACCAATCCTTTGCTGTGCGTGAAGGAAAACTGACATCTTGGTAGCAACTGCATTATGGTAACTGTTCTTACACAACTGTGAAACTTGTCTATATTATTGGGATAGATTTACCATTCTGTGTCTTGCTTCATCTTCGAAAACCTGTTCCGGTGGCTTGTCTTACTGTGAAAACTTCTCCTTTTATTCAAGGGTCTCTGTATTATGTATTATGTATTACATTGATGAATGCTCCCCCATCTCCTTATCAATTTAGATCAACGTATGTGGAAAGGTCACAGGCCAGGGGGCATAGGCACAGGCATTTACCATTTCTGCCAATGTTTCAGGGCAATTTAACATGGCAGTTCAACTAAGGCCCCTTTTACATGGGCTGATCAGGAGAGGGTACATACACGGACTCGATCGTACCACCCATGTGAAAGGGGCCTCAGGCGGCATCAAGAAAGTCTCTGCAAACAACAATGCTCCACTCCAGACAGACTGTGGGTGAACCTATATTACTCCATTGAGCTTATTCTTTCCCAGTCTGCTTCCTGCCCACTCCACCCTGTAGGATGCTCTCTCTTCCACTTCGTCTCACAATAGTGTCCTCGTTCCTTAAATTCTCTTCTTGCAACATCTTCTACACCCCTTTTCCTCTCAATGATCACGAACTTATCAGTTGCATGCTCTCCCTGCCTTCAACGTCCTTTCCATCCAACCAGCAAACAGTTACCCTTCATCATTTTAACACTTCTATTCTCCATTCTGCTACAGACCACTTCTACTACAAAATCTCACCCCTGTCCTGACCTGGCCACTTCTGGCTACAACTCACTGCTATCCTCTCTGGACACACTTTGCCCCTCTCATGACACACAGAACTACCCTGACCTAATATTAAAATTCTAGCAAACAGGCGACACCAAACGTTACAAAAGACACAGCAATGCTCTTGAGCAAGTATGCCGTTAAAGCAATCTCTGCAAAGCTTAGCCCTGTATAAAGCCGCACTCCTAAAACATCGTTCCTGCGTCCGTGCTGCCAAACAGGCCTATTGCCTCTCTCTCATCAATACCCTTTCATACTATATTTGTCAATTCTTTTCAGACTTTAAGAATGGAGTATATTGTCATTAGACATTTTAGTATTGATCACTTAATGAGTGCACACTAAAATAAGAGTAGAGTGAGGTTATATATACAGGAAGTGGATGGGAAGAGATGGATTTTGGGTTATGGCTTGATAGAACAACACCAGAGGTGTACTTAAATCGAGCTAGTGACTTTTTCCCTCCCCTCCAGAAGAAGACACGAGCTGTAGATTGAATGTGAGAAGAGAGTAGACGCGGGGGTGGTTGAAGTTGTGCAGTAGTGAAAGGTAAAGCAAATGATGATGGAAATGGAGTAGATGTTTTTTAATTAGAGATATGTATAATTTATGTTATTTATGAAATAGAATGAAGTCATATACCTCTATATGTATCATGTATAAATGTATCCGTGTGAAAATAACATTAAAAACATATTAAACAAAAAAAAAAACTCTTTTCAGACTTTAACATTAAGGCACCTCTGATAAATGTGGTTCCTTGACTACTGCAACTCCTTCTTCACTGGCCTACCTCTAAACAGGATATCCCTCCTTCAGTCTATCATGAATGCTGCTGTCAGACTTATCTACCTTACCAACCACTTATTGTCTGCCATACTTCTCCTTCCAATCCTATCAATAGCTCCCTTTTGCCCAACTAAAACAAATCAAACTGTCCACAACCATGCCCTGATCTACATCACCAACCTCATCTGAAAATATCACCGGAACCATCCTCGTCACTAAGGTGAGGGGAATATCTAGTAATGAACACAAACAGAATCATTGACTTACTTAGTTTTTTTAGGTTCTCTACATTTCGCTGAAGTTCTAAAATATGTCCGTTGACTGCAGGCGATAAAAACAAATATAAAATTATCATTTCATGGGTGATATCATAACGCTAACACAGTGCATTTGTATATTGCATCACCTTATTCAACAAAGTTTCTTTAGTCCTTACAGACAGGCTCGGAGATAATGAGCGGAGGGGCTGCATGGCTGGGTAGAGGAATACTCCCTGGAGAAGGGGTTACAATAAAGTGAGAATCAGTTGATATCACCTGATTGAAGGTTGGGGTCAGGTGTTGGGGAGGAGTTGCATGGGACGGTACTGCAAGGGCTGATGGGTGTCCTTTCCGGAGAGTCGACAGAGGAATCTGGTTGTCCCACCCTCCCTCCCCTAATTTTGAAGTTGATGGCGGTTGGAATGGTTGTTTATGTCATGGCAGCTTGGCGGGTTAGGGTGTCTTTGGGATTCTGTAAATGTCGGTTACAAAATGGGGGGGCATCAGCTGGTATGGTGCTTCCATCGCGTCAGTGTCGGTATTTGTCAGAGGCACGACCCCTTAGAACTTGGGAAGCAGTAACTGTCCTGGAGCTGGTGGGGGTGCTGCTGAGGACATGGGAGCCATTGTAGTAGAGGCCTTTGTTTGGCCGACGGTCACCAAAGACCCCTTCTCGGAACCAACAGTCGTTTAAATTATTTATTTGTATGTTATTTTGGTTATTATGTTTTTTCAATTGTTAATTTTTGTATGGATAAATAAAGGGCTACTGTGGCCATTTAAATGTAACGTCAGCTGTGTGCTGTGTCCAGTGTGCTGGGAATGGTGTGCGTACCCTCAACATTCACTCCCTGCAATCCCTCCATAGTCAGTGGGCAAAATGATGAAATGCTGTGACACTAAATGACAAACATGTATAAAACCCATTTTGTTTTCTCTTCTTTCTTTTCAAATATCATAAATAAGAATTGTATAAGAACAATGGTGCCTAACGGTATTATCAATACTTACAGACAGTAAACAGGAGGGTTATGAGGACCAACAAGACAGAGAACTTCAGAAAGAGAAGACCCAGCAGGATGAAAATCACCTGGTTGTGTGTGTACTGGGGAGCTGCAATAAAAATGTATATACAAGTAAAACATTTAAATCATGCTATGTGAGTAGAAAGCATTTCACCATAGTGACACAGTGACCCTTTTGTCTAAGTTGATGCTGTACCGGCCTTCACAGCCTCCCACCCTAGCAGACTGGAAGGGGAAGAATAAGCACAAGAACCCAATCAGTTTATGTGCAAACAAAGAGCATGCTGAAATGAGGAAAGAGCAGAGTGATAGAGAGATGAGCCCATCAGTCTTCTGCTTTTTTTACTGCCCAGTTACAGTTAAGGAACAGGGAGGGACCAGTAAATGTTACTTAAAAGTGAACTATGGTGTAAGTGTTTTTCCCCATAGTTTTTTATGATTTCACCGTGTGCCATTATAAAATGGTCCCAGAAGCAATCAGGAGATGGCACCTATGTTTGCTCATGTTCGCACTTCTCTGCCCACCAACCTCTGTACCCTCCACAATCTAGCTGTGTACCCCCTTTACCTAATTCCAGCATCTGCACCCCACCCTACTTACTCCCCCCCTCCTCTTTACTGACGTGCAGCAAACAAACTCACCCTTTCCCCATCCCCTACCCAAAGAGGGTGCACATACAATGGGTGCCAATCATGGTGGTTGCTGTTGCTGCTGGGGGGGTCAACGGACACTGCAGTGTTGGGAGGGAGGGGGCGCTCAGCAGATGAGCAGCAGCAGCATAATACTACATTGTCTATCAGGATAAAAAAGTGCCATCTCCAAACACAATGCCCCATGTCAGTTGGTGATATGTAACAAGATATATATGCCTTTATACAATCCATCACCCCACATGAATCAGGATTAAGTGCAGGAGGGAAGACCCCCGAACAGTAGGCAGACCCCAGGTTGAAGTGAGAGGTGGCATAAAACTGGGCCAGCCTGGCGGTCTACATCGTGTGAACCAAGTTGTCGCACGGTTTGGGTCCCATAGACATCTCTATGCATTGAAAAACGAGCGACAACCGGGCAGTTTACAATGAATAGTCACGCGATCGAAACAACTGTGCGAAAACAGCTCTGCATCTGAATTGCCTAGGTGTGAACCAGTGGCGGAACAATCGCCATAGCAACCCAGGCGGCCGCTATGGGGCCCGGGGCACAGGGGGGCCCGGCCAGGACATCCCCCTGATGCTGTGCGGGCAGCCTAGGTCGCTATGACATCTCAGCCTGCTGGCTGTCACTGGTGGCTGTGAGGAGGAACGCACCGCTATTCACATCACTGACAACCTGTCAGTGATGTGTGCAGTGGCGCGTTCCTCCTCACAGCCGCTGCTGAGTCGGTGACAACCAGCGGCTTCAGAGGAGGTGGCTGGGCCCGTCGTCGGCAGCGATGTAGGAAGCGGAGCCCAGTGATGGAAGAGGCGGGGCCCGCCCTAACCATGGAGGAGAAGGAGGTGGACAGAGGATCGGGGCTGACGGGTAAGAGGGCTTGACCGCCCACCTGAGACCCTGCAGAGCCATAGAGAGTATATGGTGGGCTCTGCAGGGTCACTCTCAGGTGGGCTGTTTGGGTTAGCAGGTGGGCGTAACTAGAAATCACAGGGCCCCATACAACATTTTGCTATGGGGCCCTGTGATTTCTAGTTACGCCCCTGGTGTGAACCTCGCCTTAACATAACCATTAAAAACAAGCAGTCCATCAACATTCAATTGATGAAAACCCCAGATGAACTGCGAGCAACCAACTACATTACATAGCCTGACAGCGTGTCCCCAACATAATTTCCAGACAGACGTCCGACTAACCAAAGTCCTCAATAGTCACAACCAGTTAACTGAATACAAGGTAAAAGTAGCCACTCCCCACCATCCGGGGGGAAGCTTGGAGCGGTGACTACTTTACAACACACACAGGGACCATGGGGAACACAAGTAGCCACCCTCCAGAAGCAAGGACAGTGTCAGCACCAATTCAGAGATGATTGGAGGATCTCCAGCCGAGTGATACACAAATAAGATACATTGTTGTTCAGGTACTTGAATGTATTTTTAAGGTTTAACTTCTGAGTTTAGTGTCACTTTAACAGGATCATTAAAAGGACTCATAGCACCCTCTGGTTTCCAGCTCCAGAGAGTTGAGTTAAGTTTTGCTATATAGCCTGCTCACATCATTATCTTTCTTTGTATGTGAGCAGAAGACTGACACTGACTCTTTCCACTGCAAACTCTTCACTGATAGTGTCACTATAAAGCTAAAAGAAATAAACTCACGTTTGATTTAACTCCTCAATACTCTTTATAAAACAAATACAAAAAACTAATTTTTTTGGCTATCTACACTTACACTTTAAGACTAAATGTTCAGAGTCTTTAATAACGTAAGCTCAGCTGCTAAATATCAAGGCTCATCTAACATGTATCAAATACCTTGTGAGGTCGCAATATCCACGTTCTCTGATCTCTTCATTGTGCCGGTCACTTCCCCGGTGTATATTCCGCGTTGGACCCCGAAGACAGACGCTCTCCAGTCCTGTGATCAGCTTACACCATCTCCTCAATGACCACAAAGAAAAAGGAAGTCTTGATTATTTTTTTACTTTTACTATCACTGCAACTTCCTAACTTCGAATATTTAACATCTGCTGGTTTTAATGTCTATTTAAAGAAATAATGTGTATTTGATCAAATTATGAGTTTAAAATAAAGATGCTGTTGAGAAGAGAGGGTGCGTGGAAGTGTACAGATCATACCCATTGAGCATAGATGATGATAAAAATGTGCGCATATGGAAATGTGAAACTGGAAAATAAATATGGGAGGGATCTGCAGAAGGGACACAAGACCAAAACTTTGCAAACATCTACACTTGTATATCTTGAATCTAGTATCCTCTACCTGTCTTGATCTTGTATCCCAGTCTTGCCTTGTATCCGTAATCATAGTCCTCTCTTACATCTTCAATCCTGTTCCATCTTGCTTCCTTCCCTATCTTGTATCTTGAATCCTGTTCCTGTCTTCTATCTTGCTTCCTGTCTGGTATCTTGTCCAATGTCAGTACTACTGCTCTGCACCAGGGGTCCATCTGTGACATTTATAGTCAGAATATATAATCTAAGATCTGGGGGCATCTGAGCACCGGTAGGCACGCTTGCCGTAATGGAAAGGCTGCCTCTAGAGATGAAGCAACTCACCACTATATACTCTGACCAAAGTGTCTGCATCCGTTCCAGACACAGATACCGGATGTGCTTTTCACTCCAAAGAGAGCGCCTCATCACTTTTCACCAGATACATTGACTGCAATGCAGTTCATCCTTTCCCTACTCACATTGTGCAAAATTGTTTAATTGTATACAGACACCATTCTTGTCAGTAATTGGATAGGCAGAGCCCAATAGCAGGGGCACACACCTTGGGATAGCATACTCAGGAGAAGAATCAGGCACAGATTCCAAATACGTGGTACAAAAAGGTAAGTCCAATAATCATAGTCAAACGAAGCATAAGGTCAGGGCGGGCAGCAAAGGATCAAACTCGATAAACGAAGCAAAGGTCAGACACGGCTAGTAACTGGAACACACTGTGGATAGCTCTGAAACAACTGAGCACTCGCTCTCTCTGGAACCTTGCAGTTTTATAGTGATCAAACAGGAAGTGATGTCAGGAGGTGTGGCAGAAGGGATGCAGTTCCTGTCTATAACAGGAAGCATTCCAGTGCTGCCATTTTGATGTAAGGATGCCATTAAATATGTGCAAGAGGCCTCACTATTTTCACACGGGGAAGTTATAGGACACAAGTCACTGCCAATTACCGACATGCTGCGATTGCGAGGACCCCCGCGATTGATACAGGTAAGTTTAGAATTGTGGCAATTCCCCTGATACCAACCCCCATGCTCTTCAGCATTTGGTGGAGCTTTTGGGAGAGGTTCCCCAAAAAAACAGGGGTACCCCTCAAACCTCATTTTTTGGAACCCCCCATGGGAGGGCAAGTAGGTGGTAAACTGCTTTTAGGGGTCCCTAGGACCCCCAGCAAATTCACCATTCATACAAGCAATTTGGTTAAGTAACAAAAACATCCACACTGGCTTAAAAACATTTTATTAAAGTATTATTTTTAACTAATATTTACCTTTCAGGATCCAGCGATGTCCTGTGGTATCTATCCAGTATGAGCAGGGGCAGAGAAAGAAGGGGCAGATTCCCCCCTTCCAAATGAGGAAATTCCCTTGCTTAGCACAGTTTTTAGTTCACAGGGAGTTCTGGGGATGGCGTTGCTTGTGATATTACTACCTAATATTTGGTATTAGTCCAATTAATTTTGAGATCTGAAACATGTTTGAAGGGACAAAATGAAATAAACAGACCCCTGATATTTCCCTTTTAAAATAGAAAAAGAAATTGAGAACACAGAGTCCTCAATCTCTTTTTCTGTGTCCCCAGCTATCAATGAACAGGAATCCTCTATGAGTGTTCCTGATCATTCATAACATGAGGACATTGTTTCATTCATTCATAATTGAGGATATAGTAACCATACTCTCTCCTCAATCATGTACAAACACTCAGTGATCACTGATCGCTGAGTGTGTGTACCTTGCTCTTTGACATGCTATCACAGGAGGCTGATCGAGCGGTGTAGAGAGGAAAGCCCAGCCTCCTGTGACAGCGCTGTCTCCGCCCCCCACACCGCTCTGCCGGACTGTTATAGGCGGCAGAGCGGTGTGGGAGGAGACGCCGGCCGCTCACAGCGCTCTCCACCGCAGCGCTCGGCCGGCTGTCACACTTTCTCTTATCCCCGCTGGGACACAGAGCAGCGCCCAGCGGGGAGGAAAGAAATCAGGGATGCGCCGATGTATCGGCAGGAAAATGGCACTTTCGGCATTATGCCAAAAGTGCCATTTTCGGCCGATATGTTTCGGCGGCTGATATATATGTTTCGGCGGCTGATATATCGGTGCAGCAAAACAAACGACAAACGCACTCAACAATATATCGGTGCATCCCTACTAATTACAGTACCCAATATAAGGATATTCAGATTATTACTAATATATATTGTCCCATATTACAGGGAAGACAAGATATTGGTACCTTTGTTACTAGACCACAGATTATTTAAAGGAGGGCACCCACATTAGGAAGCAAACTAGTATATAATGTGTTGGATCCACCCCAAAGAAAAGGGAATACATTGTTTAACAGTTTAGGGTTTTACCCTTGTAAGAAATGCTCAGTGTGTAGAACAACGGGTGATATCATGAGAGGTAAAGTCACATCATGTACAGGTGAAACTCGAATAATTAGAATATCGTGCAAAGTTCATTTATTTCACTAATGCAACTTAAAAGGTGAAACTAATATATGAGAGAGACTCATTACATGCAAAGCAAGGTAATTCAAGCCGTGATTTGTCATCATTGTGATGATTATGGCTTACAGCTCATGAAAACCCCAAGAACCCCAAATCCACAACCTCAAAAAAGTAGATTATTACATGCAATCAATAAAACAAGGATTGTACATAGAACAATATCGGACCTCTGACAAGTACAAGCATGCATATGCACTCAGTACTTGGTTTGGGCCCCTTTTGCAGCACTTACTGCAATTACTTTTTCACAATATTCTAATTATTCGAGTTTCACCTGTATGTCTAATGTAATTGTGTTTAAAGGAGAACTATGGGGTCAGGGCTTTTCCCCATAGTTATCCTTAGGGTAACGGGAGGACACAAACTAGCGTCCTCCCGTCACCCTAGACCTAGAACTTGTACTGCAAGTGTTCTGCACGTCTACAACTTGCTAGGAATGTGTGCAGCAAGTTAACAAGAATTGCAATTTAACCCTGCTACAAATTTGTGGCAAGTTATCCTTCCTATCTGGGCTATTATCCGGTCATACCCATATGACCTTTATTCTGACTCCGATCGTTGTGATAGCGAAATATATCCCTTGCTGAGACCTCTATGCCTGGCCTGTATAAGCAGATATACTCACTGCGGACAATCCTCGTCAGATAGCTGAACTCGTCAATACCGATTCATTCAAAAGAGGTGTTTATTCTTTAACATCAGGGGTTACAGCAGATAACAGGAACAGCAGATGAATGGTGATAGTATTGTGCGGTCAGAAAATGATGCCTTTCCTACGTACTGTGCAGATTAGATGTGTGTCCTTGTTACATGTGGCTTCTAACTTTGCCATGACACAGGAAGTACTGCACACAGGAAGAAGGGTGGGGCTACATACACTAGGGGAAATACATCGTCACATGAGGAATAATTACAGAAAGCATGTTTGTTACAACAAAAGGCCACTAGATGGCAGCATAGGATAACACATGAATTTAGCTATGAGAAAATAGTTAGGCAAATCACACTATATAAATTCTAACCTATATAACAATGCTAATATTAACTGAGGCTATGCATCTCATATTCTATGCCCCTATTGTGGCGGCACAACCTTACAGCTACCGAAAAACACCCACACCACAGATGGGTCCCCTGTCAAGTTATGCAACCACAGACAACTGCCTTCAAGGATCCAAACCACCAAGCCACAGCTGTGACAAAACATGCAAAGACATAGAACCTCCTCTCAGGGCGTGTGGGTGGGAAGTTCTTCTTCTTTTGAAACATTGAGGTGGTTGTGCTGTACACACTTTCGCATTACCTGAAGAGCAAAACCGTGTTCTATGCTGCCTTAAAAAAAGGCCTTGCTGTTAAACCGTGTCTATTTAGCCACACCCACTCACAGTAAGCCATGACTCCTTTTCAGAATGGTACGTTGCAAGATGTTCCTTCAATCTTATCGCCTGTGGTGGGCAGCAGGTACCTCTACAGCTGGCTGCACATGCAGTTTGCTGTAACAAGAGAAATTACTCAATTCCCGAATCCCCAGAATCTCCCCAGCCAGCATAGTGAGAATACCCTGCCACACATTTGTGGTAAGTTATCCTTTCTATCTGGGCTATTACCAGGTCATACTCATATGACCTTACAGCTTACTTCTTCTCACCTTCATTAACGATCTGCACATTCTTATCACCTTCATTAACGCTCTGCACATTCTTGTCACCTTCAATAACGCTCTGCACATTCTTGTCACCTTCAATAACACTCTGCACATTCTTGTCACCTTCAATAATGCTCTGCACATTCTTATCACCTTCATTAACGCTCTGCACGTTCTTGTCACACGCTCTGCACATTCTTGTCACCTTCAATAACACTCTGCACATTCTTGTCACCTTCAATAATGCTCTGCACATTCATGTCACCTTCAATAACGCTCTGCACATTCTTGTCAGCTTCAATAACGCTCTGCACATTCTTGTCACCTTACAGTAATACTGTACAGTACTGTGCTACAAAGCACACAAAAAAGCTTCACAGTAAGTGCCCACAGCCCTGTCTGCGACCGCAATCTCGGTTACAGGAAGCCACAACCATGTGTCAGAGCGGCGGAAGATGGCCGCGGTCGTGTTCGTCATCCAAGGCAGAGTTCGCGAACGGAGGCAAAATTTGGACGAACTTCCTGGTCGTGACCCGAATTGTTCGTGAACAGAGGCTTTCGTGAACCGAGGTACCACTGTACTTCGTATGCAATAAATTCAGAGTAATAGACAGCCCCGAGTGTTGGCTTCCTCACCGCTCAATGTTCTTGCTCTATCCCTTCCCTCCCCTTCTTTTCATCTGCACAGCATTCTGTGTCAAGCTTTATCCCCACCGCTTGCTTTACGTTGGTTTACAGACCACGATCCGTCGACCAAAAGGTTGTGCCACCTCCTCACAAAACTTTACACTGTTTTTGATTGTACTTTTCTGCGAGCGTTCTCTTTATCTGCGTTTTGAAATTTTGAAATGAAGATTACATTCAAAATAAAGAAATAAATGTTGTCCCCAATGCAAATTCAACATCAATCACATCTTCCAGCAATGTAGACCCAACGTCAATCTAGATGAATGGCATCCCAATGACCTGCCGGGCACCACGACCAGTGACACGATGATCCTCTCCTGCCAATACTCTAGCTCTTTGGCTGGCTGCTAAATGTTAGCAAACCGGCCAGGTATCCCAGGTAGGTATCTACTATTCAAGTGATGTAAGTAATAAAATACACACAATTAGTTTTTTTTTAAAAACAATTTTCAACTATTATTTACCTTCAGTGTTCAGCATAGTCTAAAGATGTCCCCCCTGCATCCATCCATGGTCCAATCAGGAAATTCCCACACATTTGTATGAGAGAGGGGGTGCTCTCTAAGTTGTTACACATCTTAAAATGCTGGTTGTAGTGTACAACTTAGATCCGGCAGCAGGAGTTTGGAGAAATCCTTTGGGTAGTTACCCCAACATGGGGGGTCGTTCCACCCAATCCTAAATGCTGCCCGCTATTGGATATAGAGACGAGGTCATGTCTGTGCCCCTCTCCTCTTATCCACCACTAAAGACTATGGGGCATACCCGTTGAGATGATGATGTCATGGGTGTGCTGCAGAAGTCCAGCTGAGTGCAACCAGGAGTGATCTGAGCTGGATGACAGTACTCTATCATGATATCAACCTCTTTTTGGCACAGAGATATGATTCTATGCCAAGAACTAACATGTAATATGCTGTTTGTAGCTTTTTATGTCAGAAAAAGGGGAATTAAAAAATAGTTTTACCCTTTCTATCTCTATATAGAGATAAATCCAAAATTACATTTTCTTTATATAATAATGAATTGTTCAGTACCTGTCCAAATGATGAGGATGTCGTCTATATATCTGTCCATATGTTATCCTTTTACAAGTCTTTAGATGACATCTTCATCATTAGGACAGATACTGAACCAGTCCCTGTCACAAAACAAATTGTACGTTACCCTCCCCCCCAGACACAAGTTAGCATAGGACAGGGCACACATGGTCACCATTGGTCACCTCCTGTACCTGGAGGTAGGAGATCCAGCAAAAATGAAAGTATTATGTTTCAGAATGAACTCCAACAGACTAACAGTGAATTAGTTATAACCATTTCTCCTCTCTTCCTGTCTGATAGTCACAACAGGAAGTGAGAGAAAATCCCTCCAAAGCCAGGAAAATCCCTTGCAGGGTCACCAGAACTAGTGTCCCCATTGGAAGATTTCCCCATCCACTCTTGTTCTAGTGACCATCTAAAATTTGGGATTTTCACTCATTTTCATTCTCAGTGATAATGGGCAACCAGGGCGGATAGAGAGGGTGAATCTCCCTAACGGGGACACAGACAGCAATAAAAAAAACTTGGCAGGTGTTCTATCCCTCTCCACATCATCCAAAATGTAATGTAATGGCTCAAGTTGCACTTTAAGATATCTATAAAAATTAGGATTTCTTTTGGTAAAATTGCTTAAATTATCATTAAAAATCATATGATATTTCCATGGGCCCTGGAAGGTTTTTTTGTTACAATTTCCAGAAAGTAAACATTGGCCAAAGTGATAAAACGCCATACAAAAATCCCTTAAAATGTTTTATTTGAAACTAGCTGCCGCAGGAAGTGATTTCCTCTAAGAGTGTGGAATCATTCAAGAAACTCCTGGACGATTACCTTGGAGACCATAACATTCCGGGGTACAAGTACTCTTAAGGTCAAAATCACACATGGACTCATATACATGCACACACCAGCTCAAACATAAATACATACATGCAATAGGTTGGACTTGATGGACGTATGTCTTTATTCAACCTCAAATACTATGTAACTATGTTATTGTTTTGCCCATTAGCAGGGTGGAGTTCAGCTGGTGAAGCAAGTTTCGGGGATTAAATTAATTGTGAATAGAGTCTTCAGTATTTGTTCAGTACCTCTCCAAAATAATGAGGATGTCGTCTATATACCTGTCCCATATATTATCTTGGCACAGGTATATAGATGACATCTTCTTCATTATGATAGATATTAAAACAAGTCCCTGTCACTAAAAACATTTACATTATCAACTCCCCCCAGGCACAAGTTAGCATAGGACAGGGCACACATGATCACCATTGCCAACCACTGTACCTGGAGGTAGCAGATCCAAGTATTATGTTTCAGAAAAAAACAGACTGAATTATTTATAACCATTCACCTAATAGATATAAACTTATCATGTGGAATACTGGAGTATAAAATGCCTCCACCTCTATGGACACTAAAATGACCTTCTTTGGTATATCCCGGCCTTCCAGCTGGCTCATAAGGTGTATCGTGTCTTGTGTATATGAAAACAGTTTCTCCACATGTAGCCTCAGAAACTGTCTATACATTTACTTGCACTCTCATTATAAAAGCTGATTCCCGATCTTATGGGCCTCCCCAGAGGATTGGTAATGTCCTTACGAATTTTAGGGAGCGCATAAAAATCAGTTCTTTAGAATGTTGCACTTCACAGAAACCTCCAGTACGTTTTGGAAAAACACCTCCCTCTATTGCTTCATCAATTACTGCTTGGAATTCATTTGAGTCAGTTGTGTGGAAATCTTTTTACACCACTTCTCGTTTTCCAATATGTTTTGACACATATGTCAGAGAAGTGTTGCTCATCTTCGTGCTGCACATTTTCATGCGCATGCGCGCATGCATATGAGTAGTTCTAGTGGAAGGATTGCAGGTACTCGTGAGCGTGCACACTATGCCGCGTGTGCACGCATGTGCACAGAGCACCCATTTTAACATTGGTGCCAGATGGCCTATTTAGGGAGGAGCTTTGTACATGTTCCTTGCTGAGAGTTCTTCAGCTAGTGCCCTGCTTCCTGTGTTTCCTGATTCTGTTTGTTCCCTGATATTGACCCGGCTTGTTCTTGGACTCTGCTGATTTGCTGCCTGCCCCTGACTTTGGCTTCATCTGGACCTTCCTTCTGTTTGCTGATTCTGCACTACCTTGCCTGCACGTTACCGACCCGGCTTGCTTCTGACCCTGCCTCTGTTTGCTGATTCTGTACCTCGCTGCCCGCTTGATCGTGACCCGGCTTGTTCCTTACTTCGGCTCGGCTCTGCACCGGTGCCAGCCTCACCCATTGCTGACGTCATATTCCAGGAAGTCAAATAGGAAGATGTCACCAGCACACCAAACGATGATAACAGAAATTAAGTGCTCATTTATTGACGGATGCTGTCTCTCATTAGCAATCGCTTTCGGGGCTTTCGCTTGCTAATGAGAGACAGCATCTGTCAATAAATGAGCACTTAATTGCTGTTATCATCGTTTGGTGTTCTGGTGACATCTTCCTATTTGCCTACATGTGGCGTCGCCATCCGCGGTCATTTCGAGCACCCGTCTTCATATTATGGGAATCCCGGTGAGGAGTACGGCAAGGTTCCTTTTTTCATATTCCAGGAAGTGACTGCCATCATCTTCCTTCAGACTGGTCCAACTCCGGGTGTATCCACTTCATAAGGCATTCATACCCCTAACATCCTTACATCCTAGGTCCACAATTACCAGGGGTGTTTGGACAAGAGTAGCAAGGGAGACCGCCCTCGTCATCTCAGGCTCTTACCAGGTACGTGACACTCTTGTACAAAACCAGGAGACATTGGAATTTATATGGGGAGCAAAAGTTGAACTTTTAGGATGGATTTTCAATAGAGGTTTTCTACAACAAACTCATCGTCCTCATAGTGCCAAATTCAATAGAAACATCATTGCCTTCTTCCCAGTCGGGTCTGGGAGCCTCAGCTTTAGTAATATAAGTATGGCATTCATGAGCTCTCGAATGCACTTTGGAAATTCAGATCCCGAATGCAATACAGGTCGGGGAGATTCAGCTTTAGTATTAATATCAGTAGATGGTTTTCTGTGGTATTTGCAACAAATATTCAGAAGCTCATCCGAAACTAACGAAAATTCGTATTTCGTCCAAATCCAAAACCCGTAACAAATTGAATTTTGGATCCGAATCCCGAAATATCCAAACCAAATTTTTCTGCAGCATGTCTAATGGGTATCTTTTTAAAAAAGACCTAGTATTAGGACAGTTCTTAAAGTGGCACTAAACTCTGAACCTTAAACATTCATTCAAGTACCCTAATTAGTAACAACAATGTATCTTATTTGTGTATCACTCGGCTGTAGATCCTCCAATCGTCTCTGAATTGGTGCTGACAATGTCCTTCCTTCTGGAAGGGGGGGTTACTTTTGTTCCCCATGGTCCCTGTGTGTGTTGTATAGTAGTCACCACTCCAAGCTCGCTCCCGGGATGAACTACAATCTCAATACAAATTAGTGACATAAACATGAGATTGTAGTCCATCACGAACCGGGGAGGAGCCCTTTGACTGCTGGGGGAGCCAGGAAGGCCAGGATGGTATGGACCTCAGGAACAAGTCTGGTGTCTCCAGCTATGGTCCCGTGACACAGTGTCATCTTCTGCTCAACTAAAGTATTGCTGCACTGTGGAAGCTGGGAGGGATTGGTAGTCTGGGGTCTTTTTTGCCATGGATGTCTGTAGCCATATACTCTCTCTCCCAGTTTTGGCCATTCTATAATAAAGCATTTGAAAAATACTTAAAGTGACTGGCACCCAATTTACTGTTCACATCCCAGAACCAGGCTAAGGATCCACCCCTCAGAGCAAATGTTAACCCTCCTTTCCTCTGGGGTCCAGCACAGGCCTTTGGGGGCCTGTGGGGACCCTACACTTTATATGGGTAAAGGCTTTTGGATAAGATGTAATCAACATGAGCCAAGATTTGAGAAAATGAGAAAAACAAACAGATCAGAGGGTCCTGAAGTCCTCCAGCATCTCCCTGAGGTATTATTTTAGGGCCTTGGAGAATCTCCAAACTGTCTGCTAGGACAGTTTCACGGGCCATGGGGCTGCAATTAGGAGCTTATTTAAAAAGCAGCGTTATGGCCGCAATGGGTTCTGTAGACAAAAATTTTCTTTGTTTTAGTTCAGATTTTTTGTTATTTCGTTTTCTGGATTCAGGTCCTAAAGTCAATTCTTTCTCGTTATTCGGATTCGTACGAATCTGTTAATTTCGGATTAGTTATATGATATTTACGAACAAATTTGCATTGCAGCAAAGTGACATTAGGAAAAAAAGTGAAATTTTTCTTTTAATCTTTTGACAGTCCACAGAAACGATGAAAAAAAGAATCTTAGGGGGACCCCATCTCCAAAAAAAAAAAAGGTGGAGTCCCCTCTAAAATCCCATACCAGACACTTGATCTGAGCAGCAGCTTGCCAGAGCAGGAAAGGGGGGGGGGGGAAGAAAGAGCGTGTGCCACCCCCTCCTGCACCATACCAGGCCACATGCCCTCGAAATGGGGAGGGTGCTTTGCCAGAGGGGACCCCCAGAAAAGCACCTTGCCCCCATGTTGGTGAGGACAAGGGCCTCTTTCCCACAATCCTGGCTGGGTGGATGTGGGGGTTTGTGAGCAGGGGAGATGATGGGAATAGAAATCTGGCTCATTCACGACTAAGGGGTAATTCACTCATTCACCAAATAAACAGTAACATTGTACATAAACACACGACACTGTATACAAAGTGCTTTACTAAAAAAAAATTGTCCATGGATGTAATCCAAAAGTCAATCACGTACTCCAACGATGTACATCCGCGCCAATCATGATGGACGACGGACGCAGACTTGCCGAAAGCAAAAATCCCCACCGCCTGCCGAAATTACCGAACTCCATGAACACCACCGCAAAATGACAGCTCTGACCCGAATGTCAACAATGGGGTGGGGCGAGTTGTCACGTCACGGGACTTATTCCGCCCCTTTGTTGACATTCAGAAGCAGAGCTGTCATAATGAGTCATTATGTCTGTGTCTCCTTAAGTCTAAGCAATCTCAGACAAAAACGGGAAGACCAAACCCATTAAGGCTCATTAAGCCTGTTAATGTTTATAAGGCTGAAAGTGAAAGAAACTATTGCTTCTGGCCTTTTGGCTGAGATCAAGTGTAATATCTGTTCGTAACAGTTTTCGGAGGGGAACAGGATGGACCGTCCTGGGGCAGAAAGTTGCTTAGTACTCTTTTGAAGTAAAGGTGGGTGCTGAGGCGGTTCCCTACGGAGCAGGGGGAGCTTCCTCTACACTAATGCCTCCTGATGGGGCTAGGTGATGCTCTGGTCTGGCCAGAGTGTTCGGGAGGCACAGAGGCCCATGCTGCTGTGCCCTCTGGGGTTGGCGTTCCAGGGTGTGCCAGAAAATCACTTGGGTGTGGGACCCCACTGTGATTCACTGTCACTAGGTCACAGCACTTCTTGCATTATCTGCACTACGCCTCTAGGGCAGGCCTTATGGCTAGCTCGGGGCAATATTTTTGCACTCCGGCCGCAAGGCCTGCCAGAGTGGAGCACCGGAACCTTATTTCCTTTTAGATTGTAAGCACTGAGGGGCAGGGCCCTCCTTACCATCTTGTCTTGATTTGTATTGTGATTGTAATGTCTTCCTTATATTGTAAAGCGCTGCGCAAACTGTTGGCGCCATATAAATCCTGTATAATAATAATATTTTAGCACTTTGTATGCGTGATTGACACTTTTTCGACTTCACAGAAGACGGAGGGTGCGGGTACCTTTGGGGCCCTTCCTGATGTCGGGGGGGGGGGGGAAAGGAGAGGGGTTCGCCGGCTCCTGTCAGGGGTTTTTGCCCTGCGGGGTCAGGAAATGGAGTGTCTTTTTCTTCGGAGAAGGTCCAAAGCACCCTTGTGCACTGTTTTTTTTTAGTGTGCTGTGATTTCACCGTTCACTTCTTTTGTTCACAGGGGTGAAGTTTGTCTTCGATGCACGCATCACGGACATTAAAGGGTTATTAAACCCTCTGGTGTTTTTGCACATGTCTACTGCTAGAAAGCAGTAGATATATGCAAAAAGTGCTTAAAAAAGCGGTTTAAACTTACCTGTCTTCCTCGCGTGCTCACGTACGAAAATGTGAACATTCTCGGGTGGCCGCAAAGCATCATGGGGCGGGCGCATGCGCAGTTCACATTTTGGGCTGGGAGACGAGGAGAGACACAAGGTAAGTATATGGACACGTGCACCCGCATGCAGACACCGTGGGACAGGAAGTGCCAGCAAGCTCAGAGGAGTCAGCGCTGGATCGGAGACCCGCTGGAGAGTAGGCTGAAAACTACAGGAAAGAAGAAGATCGGATTAAGAAACATCATTTAAGGTAAGTGCCTTAAAGGAGAACTATGAGGTGCTTTTTTACTCAGCCTCATAATCTGAGCCGGCCTGTGACAATGAAACTGTGACAATGAAACCTCCCCCGCTCCGATCCTCCGGCGCTGACAGCTTTGACTGGCGGAACGGACGGGGCGTGTACAGCTGGCTCTGCCTCTAGATAGGTAGAGCCAGCTGTCACTCACGCAACTGGGTGGATCCAGACAGAATTGTCGGGATCTGTTCCGGCTGTGGCGGTCTCAGTATATAGAGAGCAATAGCAGTATATAGAGAGCTGTAGCCTGTGGTATATTGAGCTTTGGGTGATGGGAGATTTGTTTCTGAGAACAACGTACTGCTACAAAAAATGAATGTCTTTCTTATTCTCTCGGTGTTCCAGAAATACGTCTCCCATGTACTGAACTTCAACTTCACAAGGGAAGAAATCTGTGGAAATGATTTCTTTTTAGTTAAATGAATGAGATATTGAATAGGAATACCTCACACCTTCACTATTAGGAGTTAGGAAGTTGCAGTGATAGAGAACAAGGAATAATAATCACCATCACAGCTACAGTACAATTGCAACACACTTCCCTTTTCTTTGTGGTCAGAAATATATACACGGAGGATATGGTGCAATCTAAGCACAGAGGAGCCGAGCGTCTGTCAGATCAGACACGGAATACACAGCAGGGAACCGATCCGCATACAGCAAAGAACAGAGACAATGGAAATGTGGAACTCACAAGGTATTTAATCATATTTAACACTTTTAAAGAGAACGAATCACAGCTGGGCTCATTAAAGAATCATTTAGTCTTGATCCATATGTATAGACTTTGTTTGGTAGTTTATAGAGTAGGGGGAAGGGTTAAATCCTCTGTCAGTTAATTTTTTCCTGCCTGTGTCCTATTGGGAAGATTTCCCCTCCATAGATGCAACAGGGGCAGGGCCCTCCTCACCATCAGGTCTTGAATTGTATTGTGATTGTAATGTCTCCCCTATATTGTGAAGCGCTGCACAATCTGTTGGTGCTATATAAATACTATGTAATAATAATAATAACAGGAAGTGAGAGGCAATCTTTATAAAGTGAGGGGAATTCCCCTCTTAGTAAACCAATACACAAGATGAACAACATTGTGTATGCATTCCAGTGCAGTCCAGTGCAGCGAGTAGTGCTCAGTATTGTATGTCGGTGAAACAAAACAGCAGCGACACCAGCGTATGGCACAGCATAGAAGAGCCAAACCCTCTGGTCAGATTTTTTTTTTACAGATATCCCCTCTTAGTAGTCACCAACACAGTTTCTCCATTGGAAGACTTACTCTCACCTTCAGTTCTGGGGACAACTGGACATTTTTGGTTTCCCATAACTATCTGGTTTGGTGACAATAATCTCCAGGATAAATAGAGATGGTGAATCTACCCAACAGGGGCACCTAACGGGGCTTCTAACCCTTCCCTTTTGTTTTGGATTTGCAAACAATTTAACATATGGTAACTGTACAGACTTACCCATGAATGATCCTATTTGCCCCCCACCCTTCTAGCTTAGTTAGTCTGAGGATGACTCTTGGTGCTAAGGGTTCAAATTGAAAGACCACCCTGAGAGATCCAATGCCTTTTACAAGGCAGGAAGCGATTTTCAGGACATTTGACTGGAAAGAAACTGTAGAAACCAAGATCCGAAGGTGCTGTGAAAGCGTTATTGAGTTCCGGGGACAACTAAGACAACTTGGTTTGTGTTATGTCTGCAGATGGGCCTCTCGAAAGGGACAACGATGGAGAAAAAAAAACCCCAGCCATTTCCTGAAAGCTCTTAGCCTTAGGTATACTAATGGTAACATAGTTTTATTACCTTTTGACCCTGCCAGCAGGGCCTGGATTTTCCATTAGGTAATGTAGACATCTGCCTACAGGCGCCTGACGGGGGCCTCCAATGTCATGTGCTTAGTGAGCGAACATTGGTGAGGACAGACGGGGACGTGCAATCAGAAAGATGGATGCATACATCACATCCACCTGTGGGCCAACAGTGTCGGGGCTCCGGGATGACTCCTCCCTCCTCGGCCTCTCATTTCTCTCCATCCACAGTGAGCGGCGGCAGATCTGCGGGCTGAGGCTGGTGCCCGGATTGTGATCCCCTTTCCAGTATGATGAAGTTGCTGGTCAGTGCTGGTCTGTGCCTCACCTTGGCAGCCCTCACCCTCCTGGCAGTGGCGCTCAGCACTGATCACTGGGAGACGGATGTTCAGAGGCACAGGGATCGCTGCAGGAAACTGAGGGGCAGGAGGAACGATCCGGGCTACATGTACACCTCACTGCGGTAATGAAAAGAAATGCAGTGTAGTGATGTCATTGCACTTCTTCTGAGTACAGAGTCGGCGCCAGACTGATACAAAGTTGCCCAGCTCCTCTCTGCAGTAACAGCTCACTGTTGCACTATGATTGTACTATGCATTCCTGCACCCGGTAAACAACTTACCACCCACCCTCCCCGATCTGTTTGAGATTATAAGCTCTTATGAGCGGGGTCCATCTAATCTTTTTGTATGGTATTATAACTGTACTCACGGTCTCCCCCCTATGTGTTGTAAAAATCCTGTATATTAATAATGTATAAAATATTTTTATTGTCCGAGTTTTTACCTTGCCAGCAGTTCATTGGTTGAGCCTATTGAGGTCTTTGAGTAGTCGGACGTCTCTCTGGAAATGATGGCGAGGACATGCTGTCAGGCTATATGAAGTAGCTGGGTACTCACAGCTCATCTGTGACTGGCACAAGAGGTTTTCACCCATTGAACGTTGGCGGATTGTTTACAGTCATCGTTTTGTTAACAACCTCCCGTCCAACGGAGCCTTACAGGACCAGGAGGGCGAGTGGGGAAACTGTCAGAAATGTAAGCAACCAACGATGGCTATGGCTGTTTACATTCAGCTCTGCAGCTCGTGGTATACTGAGCTTAGGGCGACGGGAGGATACTACTTTGTGGTATACATTTTGCAATAGCATTGTGTAATGTGTTCTTAAAACAATCCCACTTCTCGTCAGTGTTCAGTGTTAGAAATATGTTATCCCAATTACAGGTGAAACTTGAATAATTAGAATATCGTGCAAAGTTCATTTATTTCACTAATGCAACTTAAAAGGTGAAACTAATATATGAGATCGACTCATTACATGCAAAGCAAGATAATTCAAGCCGTGATTTGTCATAATTGTGATGATTATGGCTTACAGCTCATGAAAACCCCAAGAACCCCAAATCCACAACCTCAAAAAAGTAGATTATTACAAGGCAATCAATAAAACAAGGATTGTACATAGAACAATATCGGACCTCTGAAAAGTACAAGCATGCATATGTACTCAGTACTTGGTTTGGGCCCCTTTTGCAGCACTTACTGCAATTACCTTTGCACGATATTCTAATTATTCGAGTTTCACCTGTAGTGTCGCATACTAGGTGACGCAGCTTATCAAAGTTTGCCTTTCTGAAGTTTAGTGTTCTAATCAGACCAACACACTTCTCTTTTCTGTACCCCACTTTAAAAGTAATCACCCTGTGATCACTATTACCCAATGTCTCCCTAATTGTTACATCCCCAACAAGTTCCACATTATTAGACATTATTAAGTCCAGTGTTGCATTCTTCCTGGTTGGGACATCAACCATCTGCTCCAAGAAATTGTCCTGCAACAGGTTCAAAAAACGGTCCCCCTTTATAGAATGAGAGGTTCCATTTGACCAACTAATTGGGAATGTAGGTGAGCCTCCTCCCTTATGTTCGGGGGTTTATAACACACCCACAATTAGTTTACGACTAGCATCAGTCTTGTCCAGTTCCAGCCACAAAGAATCAAAACACCATCGCAACCCTCTGTCGTGATGTCATCTCATGTGCACAGTTAGATTGTTTTTTACATACATACATACCCCTCCACCCCTTTCTACCAACCCTGTCCCTCCTGAACAGGTTGTACCCCTGTACACTGGTGGCCCAGCCATGTGAGCTGTCTAGTCAAGTTTCTGTTATTCCCACTATATCGAAGTCCTCTTCGAGTAGCATAACTTCAAGCTCCTCTAATTTGTTTGCTAAACTTCTAGCATTGGTGTGCATGCATTTAAGTTTTGGTGCTAGGTTGGGTTACATTATTACACATTTCTGTCGCCCCACTACTTTTTTATTAGACCTTGGTATGGTTGATACATAATTTGATACATTACTTAAAGGAGAACTATGAGATGAGTGATTTCCACTCCCCTCATAGTTCTAAAGTGGATTGAGTTGATTTACTAGATTGGATGGATTGACTGGAGTGAGCCCTCAATCCTTGTGTTACTGCCCTCAATATTAATCGCCCCTGAAGTTACTTGCACTATATTTATTAACTCCCCATCAAGGTCCCTGCTAAAGAGCCGGTAACCGACTGAGAAGTCAGCCCAGTTCTCCAGGAACCCAAAGCTCTCTTTCCGACACCAACTCCGCAGCTACCTCATCTCTCCCTGTCTGTCTGGAGTGGCTCTTGGCACCGGCAGTATCTCAGAGAATACTACTGTGGAGGTCCTTTTCTTCAACCTAGCACCTAAGTGTCTAAACTCGCTTTTTAGGACAGTCCATTTGCCTCCTATTTTGTCATTGGTGCAGAAGTACACCATGGCAGCTGGGTCGTGCCCAACCCCATCCAGTAACCTGTCCATCTGTTCCGAAGACTGTCTGACACTCATGGTGCCGCACATGTTACATATCGCCGTGGCCCTGAAATGGAGTGCAAGCAATCATTTCAGGGCCATCAATCACTGATAACACTAAACTGATGAGCAGTAAAAGCTTTTAAAACATCACCTACAGACAGTTTTGGGTGTGGTCGTTGTTTTGAGATTCTGCTCGCCTGCAATTTTAAGACTTGACATGTTTGGTGTCAATTTACCCGACGTGACCCCGTCTTTTATATTTTACCAAAAAATTGGGGTGATAATAAATGTTTCATAACATTTCATAGGGAAACAGGTTTCTTTTAGAAATGTAGGGTACTTTTTTTGTTATATAGTAAAAAAAAAACAAAAAAAAACCCCAGTGGTGATTAAATAACACCAAAAGAAAGTTCTATCTGTCCCCAAACAATGGTATAAAATTAATTTCAGTACAGCGTTGCATGACGGAATAAATGTCAGTCAAAGTACCGCAGCGCTGAACACTGAACTATGGCTGAGACAGGAAGGGGGTTTAACACTGTGGTCTTTAAGTGGTTAAAGTTGAACTCAAGGAAAACAGATAAATAAACAGATTAAACACATATATGGGAAGTGTTATACCTGCCAAAGGATCTGTATTTCTCTTTATCCAGTCCTGAGATTTACACATCTCTGCCACATAGAACAGCAATGCCCTGCATGTCACCAGGACAGGAAGGAAGAGGGTCTTCCAAATGGCCGTCTAGGCTTCCAGGCTTCCCTACCCAGTGCTAGCCACCCCCCGTCCCCAATGCCCTCCAGATAAACATTTTATGCTATATCTTATTTTTCTTACTTACCTTTTTCATAAGTCTTAAGAATGGTTACTGATGAGGCTGCAGAGTCCTCTTCTTCTTCACCTTCGGTGCAGACAGAGCAGTCCTCAATGATGCAGAAAGTGGCACAGATGTGATGATGTCAGCATTCTGCTCTGGACCAATACACTGTGAATGCCTCGTGACGCCCTGTACTCATAGTATATCCTCAGTCTTCTAGTTGAGTGATGCTGGGCGTCATTCAGCACTGAAGACTGAGGACATCTTGCGGTAAAAAGAGATTACTGGGAGGGGCAGCACCGGGGATGAGGTGAGATTGCAGTTAGAGTTGCTTTTAATTTTTCACCCCTGTTGTGGGATATTAAAAAAACATAAATTGCCCAGATTTGGGCTTTAATCCCTATGTTTAAAAAGTATTTTAATATCTGTTCATTTTTTTTAGGAAGACATCATCAAGAAATTGAAAATGACAATGCATTTGATTCCCATGCTTGGAAGATGGCCCAACAAACAAAAGCCAATGGTAATTCTCATTTCCCCTGAATCAACAGACAACTTAAAGCCCAATTATAGAAAAGGACACAGAAATATATATA
>NW_017306747.1:419044-424461 GCF_000935625.1 Nanorana parkeri
TATTCAGGATTTCTATAGAGCAAGTTGACAGTTACAATTGAATTCAAGACAACATGGAGGGCTCTGCCCCTGAGAACTTATAATCTAAAAGGGAGGGGGAAGTGGCACAAGAGGAGGTAGATGTGTGTCAATGAGTTGTTGGAGAAAGTGATAGTTCAGTGGTTAGGGTGAGGTGGGATAGGCTTCCCTGAAGAGATGAGCCTTTAGGGATTCGGAATGAGTATGAGATAGCCGGATAGGTTGGTATAGGGAGTTCCAGGGGATGGGAGAGACTATGGAGAAGTCCTGCAGGTGAACACGAACTCATCTTCTTAGATCTGGTACTGACACACAAAGACAACAGGATCATAACCAGAACCCACTTCAAACCTACAGCCGGCAACTTTTATCTTCATTTTAATAGTTGCCACCACCCCCTGTGGAAACGAAATGTCCCTAAGGGCCAATTTTGGAGACTCAACAAAACCTGCACCGAAAAAAACAACTATCCCAAAGCCTCCTCCTAAAGAACAAATTCATTGCAAAAGGGTACCCTAAAAATCTTGTCACCAAAGCCCAGGAATTTTTCTCCAAACCCAACCACACGGACAAACGGAAACAAACACACGAAAGCAAGAAATTGACACATAACAATGCAGTACGCTTCATCACTCCATTCAACAGTAGCCACAGAGCCATTGAATCTATCTTAAAGAAAAATTGGCACCTACTACAGTGTGACCCGAAATTAGGCCCATCTCTACCACCCAAACCAACCATAGTGTTTAAAAAGGCGAAAAGCATCAAAAACATCCTAGCACCCAGCAAGCTGGCCCCCACCTCAGCAAAACCAACCCGTACCTTCCTTTTTGATAATAGAGTAGGAGTTTATCAGTGTAAGAAGAAACTGTGCCTTACTTGCCAATTCATAACACATGGCCAAAAAAGTTTCAAGGATAGTACGGGCAATACTTACCCTATACATCAATTTATTACATGTGTGCACGATCACGTGGTATATGGCCTTAGATGCCCCTGTAACCTCCGCTGTATAGGACGCACGATACGCCCACTCCGCAAACGCATAGGTGAACATAGAAGGTTCATCGAGAAGGGTGATAGTGATCACAGTGTCCCAAGACACTTCCTCCACAAACACAATAAAAATATTACAAAACTCCAGGTCTTTATCATTGAACAGATCCCCAACCACTTATCCCCACCTGAAAGATTCCACCAGCTCTGCAGACAGGAGACATACTGGATTTATAAGTTGAACACATTATCCCCTTATGGTCTCAACGAAGAAATAGAAATTAACACAGTAATTTGATATTTCTTTATTTTAGTAACTGTACACCCCAAAAAATTGCTTCCTTTCATATATAGAATCTGATCCACATCTCTCTAACCAAGCACTTCATGTTCACCTCCAGTGCACACACCAGGGCTGTGGGTCCGCCTATATATCCGCCTCCCGCCTCCCCACAGGCTGTTTCTCCGTTTTGATTCACGCCCACTGGTGTTCGTCCCTTTAAAAAGTTTTCCCGCCATTTCTTTCCCCTCCCTGGCTTGAAAAAGAAGTGCTTTACTTCGAAACGCATAGCCTCGTTTTTTACACACCCAGCCTCCACCCGACTTGTGTCCGTGTGTTCCGCCAGCACCGGGCACAAACCGAGTGCCCTATTCTAGCCTGTAACAACTGCCAGGCACCTGGATCACGGCCGCAGCATCGCGGTATTACGGCCTCTTGTGTCCCTCTCTCTCCGCCCCCTCCGCCTCGATTGATACATACACAGCCTCCACCCGACCCGTGCCCGTTCTGGAGAAATTGGATCTACCACTGAAGGTCGGGAATCACAACTGGCCCTTATTTTCCCAGCCCTCATTTCCTACAAAAATCGCCCTGCTCTTCCACTTGGTTTGCAGCGCTTCTCCCCTCCCTTTTCTGCTAGAGCATGGGAGGAGTTAACAAGGGAGCTAGAGAACAAGAGGATAGAAGCCAGTGGAGGGATTGGCAGAGGGGGGCAGGAGATGGAAGCCAGTGGAGAGATTGGCAAAGGGGGTTGCAGACACTGAGTGATTAGTTTGGTGGATGAGTCTAGCAGCAGCATTCATAATAGACTGAAGGGGGAGGGGCCTGTGTAGAGGTCGGCCAGTGAGGAGGGATTTGCAATAGTCAAGATGAGAGATAACAAGGGAGTGGATGAGCAGCTTTGTGGTTTCATTGGTGAGGAAGGGGCGTATTTTGGAGATGTTGCGAAGGTGAAGGCGGCAGGATTTGGATAGTGATTGGATGTGGGGCAGAAAGGTGAGGTCCGAGTCCAGGAGAAAGGTTCCTTTCCTTTTTCTTCAGCTTTCCTGTGTTGATCACATGACTAGTATTATCTACCTTTTTTTTAATCTGCTGGACAAGAGTTATGGTTGGAGAGAAACATCAGTGGCCAAGGGCATCCCTATAATGAGTCAGCCTGACGCAATTGCCTCAGGTGGCATCTCATTGAGTCACGTAGGGGGGCGGCAGGTGTGCTTATTGCGCCCTTTCTGGCCAGAGCGAGCGTCCTAGATTTCTAAGAGCTCTAAGCAACCTGTGGCGCTTTGGCCGGCATCCCACCCACCTCACTGGTTGCCAGGACCTCAGTGGGACCCTCCGGCTGGTGTCCCGCCCAGCTCCTGGCAACCAGTGACGTCATTGTGCTGGGCTGAACACTGTGCACCATCTACCCCCCCATTCCCCGGAACATGCATCACAAGCACTTAATCCCCCCTTCCCCAAAATGTGCATTATGAACACCAACCCTCCCCCTCCCCAGTCTCACGCGGCAAGACATCGAGGGACACTGCTGTCAGTGGCTCACTCCTTTTCCTGATGTCTTAGACTCCATCTGGTTGAGACTCTTAGACTCCATCTGCACTTCCCACCACTGTGATGCACCCATGTGGGAGTGACCAGCATTTCTACAGGATGACTATGCTGTGCCAATAGGCTGAGAGGCTGCATGGTGCAACATCAACTCAGACAAAAGGGTGACAATTGAAATGTCTGCATACAGCATTGACACCCAAAAACAGGAAGTGATATCTCAGCAGTGAAACTGGCAGGATGTTGTATGTTTAATATTAAATCTATGGGCTCCTTAAAGGTGAAATGCTTCCTGCCGTACATAGCTTGCATAGCCTTTCCATTTTTTACCTCTGTGTATAAATGAATGAACATTTTAATTCCAGCTGGCAATAAAAGAAGAGACCGGGTGATTTTTATGCTGCTGGGTCTTCTCTTTGTAAAGTTCGCTGTCTTGCTGGTCTTCATAATCCTCCTGTTTACTTCTTGTAAGTATCAATAATACAGATACACACCATTTTCTTTATAACAAAAACTGTAGAGTGGAGATACAATTGTTACATTTGATATTTAAAAAGAAAGAATAGAAAACAAAATGGGTTTTATACATTTTTTGCCATTAGTACAACATAATATTATAATATTGTTCACTGACTATGGAGGGATGGCAGGAAGGAAACACAGAGGCTTAACTAGAAACGTCAGGGCACCGGTGCAAGGAACCATGAAGGACCCCCCTAACCCCTCTATTGCCATGGAAAGGAGTTGCGGTGAGTTGGCCTCTTCCTCCTGGCCGGGCACTCCCTAAGTGGTGGAACTACCAGAGTCGCAGCTACAACTGGGCCCTGGCGTTCCACTACTTGGGGGGGGGGGGGCGTTTACCACCAAGGTGCCGACATTGCCTCCTGGGACTACAGCTCCGCAGCTCTTTCCCATGGTGGTTAATATGGGGCTACGGGCGGTCTCACCAGGGCTGTGAGCCGTCTCACCAGGGCTGCGGATGGATTCTGTGCTGCCCAACCCACAAGCTGCGGGCCTTCTTCTTTCTCTCTGCGGCCCCCCCAAAAGGCGGAATGCCAGTGCCCAGTCGCGACTGCTACCGCTGCGACCCTGGTGCTTTCTTGCTTGAAATTTTTGTTGAATAATCCTGTATATGTTTGCTGATATTACGGTGTCTCCATTGGCGTCACTAAGGGGGTGCGGGGGGTGCGGCCGCTGGCAGGTATCTTATTATATCGCAAGTGAGTTGCGCTCGGTCTCGACAAATAAATAAAATAAAAAAAATAAAATATGTGCACTCTTTAGGACGTGAAGAAGTTACTAAGTTCAGATTCTACTGTGAAAAAATGATAAATCTCGGTAACTTCAAAAAAGATTAATTTCTTTAAAATACATAGATGCACTTACAAGACGGACGAGTTGTTCGAGCATAAAATCAGTGGCAGAGTGTTAGCTGTGAGCGGTGAAGACAGATCCTCCTTGACGCGTTTCATGCTTCCACTTTTTCAAAAGGGGGGATCCATGGCCTTGGACAATCAGCCTTGGGACGCCCCTGAGTATCTGTATGATCTTTAGCAATATTCTCTGATATTGTTTAATCTTCAAAGCAGTCTGATTTTTTTTATCCATTTCCTCCCCAGATTCCAAGTTGTTCAATCAAGTGTCAGAGATCAGAGGTAAGAAGCTCAAGTATAATGCTAACCTTCAATATGTATCAAGAATTACATCTAGACACAATGTAAACCTCATAATTATAGCTGCTCACAACCTTTGCATGTTTTCTATCCCTGACCTGAGGTTTTCCAGCTATGTCTATAAAGATGTCATCAGTTGGACGTTCCTCTTACTCTTCTGTGATGTTGCAAAGAAGATTCCTCGAACAGTCTCTCATCATGCATACACCTTAGACTCACTGTAATACTGCATGATGGGGCTTGAAGGACAAGTCCAAGAAGAAAAGATCTCCAAAGGAAGTTGTGAAGTACACTACACATACTCCTCTTCTTCCGATTCAGAGATCCCCATCTTGGAGCTCTCTGCTTGCGGTACCACGCCTGCCCCCTGCTCTGTACTAATCCATTTGTTGGAAGAATCCCCTTAGGCTTTTGTGGTGTCAATAAGAAAGCATAAAGTACCTGTGCTATTAACCAAGGATTGTAGAAGTACAGTTGGCCAAAGGGCTTAAATGGCTGATTTGCATGGCTCTGTCCTCTATTAAAAAATGAGGAATACACCCCTTGTTTTGGGCATTTGTGAGGGTGATGAGTTATGTAGACATCTCCTGTTTCAAGAAGGCCCTACTGTGTTTTGCACTGGATCAGTGGAGGGCTTTTTGGTTCTGTAAGGTCCCCATCACCACAACCTGTCTGCAATACTCCATAGAACTCATTGTTTCCATGCATTGCATGGCTGAAGGTCAATAAACCTGAAAAGGCTGTATGCAGTTTGGAATAGATGGATTTAAAACATTAGACGGTATGTTTACCATAAACCAGTGACTCTTGATGTGCAGTTGACTAAGGAGCATATGTGAAGGAAATGAGACATTAGGATCACTTATATACTTTTAAGAAGGCACTTGCATTACATCAAGCCA